>NW_027361783.1:20332500-20535000 GCF_039654945.1 Dendrobates tinctorius
CTGGCACAGCTGTGCCAGGCAGCGATCAGCTGTGCCAGGCAGCGATCTAGTCACACAATAACGCTGCTTCACCTCTGATCAGCTGTCAGTGTTAGATCAGAGGGAGAAGCCGCGTTACAATGAGGGAGATCGCCGGGAAACAAGCAGCTTTCCCAGCGATCGCTCCCATTGGCTGCTGTGACGCTGACGTCATCGGGACCTGAACCAATCAGGTCTCGATGACGTCGGGGGTCCCAGCATGCATTGTGCACCGGGATCCCCACGTTGTAAGGTATGTGGGGGTCCCGGGGGGCACAAAACCGCTGACAGTAGATAAACGTCGGCGCTGCACAAAGCCCAGCAAGCGCCAACGTTTATCTACTGTGGGCGGTCGTGAAGAGGTTAAATTTTGCAATAAATTTTGGGATTTAGTTTCACTTATTAACCCTTATGTACCTGACAAATTTGCAGCACATGCAAAAATTAAAAAGAGAGAGATGCCAGCACTGCCTACGGTCAGAATGCAGCATGGTGGCTCAGTGGATAGCACTGCAGCCTTGCAGCGCTGAAGTCCTGGGTTCGAATCCGACCAAGGACAACATCTGCAAGGAGTTTGTATCTTCTCCCCGTCTTTGCATGGGTTTCCTCCCACATTCCAAAGATAGGGAATTTAGATTGTGAAGCCCCATCAGGGACGGTGATGTTAACGTGTGCAAACTGTGAAGCGCTGTGGAATATGTTAGCATTATATAAAAAAAGTAAAGATTACATAAAGTGCATATGCACATATTGATTTCTAACTGTATTTCAAAATGAGACATTTAGCAAACAGTTGCTCAATTCTTTGAGCCACCCCGCCACTCCAAGGCATTCTCATATAGGGCAGTCCTACTCTACATTTTTAATATTCGCTGTGCCATTTCTTTTTGCATTCATTGTGATTGATCTAGGCTGCTGTACACAGCAGCCCTGCCCTGCCCCAGGCTCTGTTTAATTGTGCACCTGTGTCTGGCCCTGTCTCACCCTTCATCTGTGGTTGTTGATTAGGCAGTGTGGAGATTGGACCTGCAATGTCTATGTCTGTACCTGGTCAATCTTTATCTGCGCTCACCCTTTCTGGCGCTATGGGAGTGATTCAGAAATGCTTCAGGTATATTTTGCATTTAATGTGGTCTTGCTTTTAATACATTTAGGAGGCCGTAATGGCACAACGAATATAAAAAAACGTATAGTAGGACTGTCCCATGTGAAAATGCCTTGGCGTGGCGGGGTGGCTCAAAGAATTGATCAATTGTTTGCTAAATGTCTCATTTTTGAAGTGCAGTTAGAAATCAATATGTGTATATGCACTTTATGTATTTGCTTTCTGACCATATGCAGCGCTGGCTTCTCTCTCTTTTTTAAGTGCAAAAATTACCTTTTTACCACTAAAATGTCATATTTCTACTTCTCAATTTTGCAAAATTATGTGAGGCACCTATGAGTTCAATATACTCACCACACCCCCAGATGAATTCCTTGAGGCATCTAGTTTCCAAAATACGGTCACTTGTGAGGGGTTTCTGCTCTTTTCACATGTTAGAAGCTCTTCAAATGCGACATGAAAAATATTCAGAATTGAGAGTCATCAGTGGTTGATACCTTTTAATGGCTAACTGAAAAGATGGTAACACATTGCAAACTTTTGAGACTACTCAGGTCTCTTCATCAGGCACTGACTAATACAAAATCTGAAGAGTCACATATTTATGCCCAACACAGCACAGAAAAAATGCAATAGATAAGACAAGTGACATGAAGCAGAACTCTCATTATAGGAGAGGGAGAAACATAAATATTGGACCAGTTCATAGACAAGAGGTCTGGATGTTTTATTGCCTCTGATTGGGTCTCCTAATGTGTTGTGATGCCCTCACAAGGTCTTAGGAGCAAATTCCTTAATTGATGTAAAAAGACATAAATCCATGCGACACATTCATTCCAGCATTGAGAGTGTCAAAGGTCATCATGAGCTTGTACTCCCAGGCTCTTCTCTCTCTCTGAGATGTGAAGTTACTTTTCAATATCAGTAATTTCATATCCACGGTGTTGTGATCAGGCATACAAAAATGTTTTGCCACAGGTAGATCCATTCTTTTTTCTCTTATTGTGTGATGATGAGAATTCATCCTTGTTCTAAGCTTTTGTCCTGTCTCCCCCACATACAGACCCCCAGTTGGACATTTAGTACAAATAAATAAGTACACCACATTAGATATGATGCAGCTTAAAATACCTGGGATCTTGTAGTCCTGATGTGAATTGGGGATCTTTATCTTGTCTGTGGTCATTATAAATGGACAGGTTTTACATTTTTTAACGTGTCCAAATGCGACATGGCATTCATAATCTATCCCAAGCACATGGCGCTCTTTCCTTTAGTCGCCCTGCCACAAGCCAAAGCAGGAGTTTTTGACAACATATGGAGTATAGTTGCATTTGGAACAAATTGTGCAACAAATAACAGTGTCCATTTTCTATTCTTCATTGTTAAAATTACAAATATGGGGCCAAAACAACATGTTTGAGAAAAAATGAAAATTTTCAACATGACAACCTAGTTAGCAAATTCCTTGTAGAACCTGTGGGTTCAAAATGCTCACTATACCCCTGAAAAAAAATCCTTGAGGGGTGTAGTTTCCAAAATGGGGTAATTTGTGGGATTTTTCACTGTTTAGGCACATCAGGGGCTCTCCAAATGTGACATGAAGCCCACAGATAGTCTGTAAAAGTCTGCAATCCATAACGTCACTTCTTCCTTTCCAAGCCCTGCCGTGTGCCCAAACAGCAGTTTTCCTCCACATATAGGGCATGTTCACGCTCATGAGAAAAAAAAACAAAACAAATTTTGAGGTCCATTTCTTCCTGTTCCTCTTGTGAAAATGAAAAATTTAGGACTAAAAGTGCATTTTTGTGAGTTTTTGAATTATTTTTTTTTCATTTTCACACCTCTCATCATAAACTTCTCTGAAGTACATGAGGGTTAAAGGTTCTTACCACACATTAAGAAACATTCCTTGAGGGGTTTGGCTTCGAAAATGGGTTCAATTGTGGGGGATTACACTGTTTAGACTCATCAGGAGCTCTCAAAACACGACATGTCGTCCGCTCTTGATTCAAGACATTTTTGCGTTCAAAAGTCAAATGGTGCTCCTTCCCTTCTGAGCCTTGCGGTGTGCCCAAATAGCAATATTCCCCCACATATGGGGTATCTGGATACTCAGGAGAAATTGCCAAACAAATTTTGGGTTCCATTTCTTCCTGTTACCCTTATGAAAATAACACATTTGGAGAAAAATGTTAATTTTATTGAAGAAAAATGTTCATTTTTTTCTATCAACAAATTTTTAGTTCATGTGATGCACTGCAAGGGTTAATAAACTTCTTAAATGTGTTTTTGAATAGTACTAGGGGTGCAGTTTTTAGAATGGTGTCACTTTTTAGTATTTTCTGTCATATAGGCCTCCAAAGACACTTCAAATGTGATGTGGTCCCTAAAAAAAGAAAATGGCTTTGTATATTTTGATGGAAAAATTAGAAATTGCTGATCAAATTTTAAATTTTAATTGAAAAATAGATAGATAGGTAACTGATAGATAGAAAGATGGATACATACATAATGAATAAATAGATAGATAGATGGATGGATAGATGAATGGATAGATAAATAGACAGATAGATAAATAGATTGATGGATGGATAAATAGATAGATAGATGGATAGAAAGAAAAATAGTAAGAGATAGGACAGTGAAATATTACGCCAATAGAGGACTTTATAATATATACAATACTGCAAATTTATTGAAATAAAAGGGTTTTTTACAGTGACACACCTTAGCTGATGAGCTGACCTGCCAGTGACCTGCTTGTGTGGAGCTCAGCTCAGACGCTGCGTGATGAGGGAGCAAAAAGAGGAGGGGGATGGGGAAAGCTGCAGCTAGAGTTGCCACAGCGCAGGCATACTACACAGGAAGAGGCGGCAACGCACAGGGGCTTGATGGATGGCTGACATACGGCTGATACAGGGGGACAAACCATACCTAAGGGACACATTACAGGTATGAGGACTTATTTATAAAAGTTAATATTTCTGCATTACTGGGGGTCAGAAGCAGAAGAGCCACCTTCACAGAGTGCAGCCTTAGTGCTGCTGAAGGTGGCTCTTTAACTTAAAAACGCCCTGGGGGGGGTGACAGGTTCCCTTTAAGGTCAAAATTGGCTTGGTCACATTTTCTGGTTTGTATCATGAAGTGAGCTCAAGAATTTCAATTTATCTTATCCTTCAAGAACTAATCAGCTATTTTCCTCTTTGTATTTATGTTAATATATCCATGGTAACATTTGAAGATGTAGCTATTGGGCAAATGAGTTGATAAATATGTACTATTGGTGTAAAGAAGACTAAGATCACACCCTGTAGCAGGTGATGAATATTATATATATTACATTAGGGTTGAGTAATATCTAAAACCACTTACGTACAGGTTTGCATTTCAATTTTATACAATGACTAAGCACCTAAGTGACCTCCAAGAAGTTGCAATTATTTCTGCCATATCATTCAATCTTATTAACAGCATTTAATTTTTTTACTATATTTTTACACTTTAGGTATAATCAGTTCATTCAATTACTAAATTAATTAACTAAATACAGTATTTTATACATTACAGAGAAAGTAAGATAAACTACAAATATAGCATCCACTGCATTAAGTACTATGGTGCACTATAGTTATTGGGCGCTATTCATCAAAGCTTTTACTCCATAATTCTGGGATAAAAAGCTTCAAAAAGTCACAAAAGTTGCACAACTTAGAGGTTGGCAAAAATGTTGTGACCTTTGTAATTTTTCCCTGCTCCACAAAAATGGGGGAGGCTTTGTCGTCACAGTGTCATGGCGGGGGAATGACACCACAGGTCATCTAATTTATGACAAACTGTGGCATTCTCTATGCTTAAAAGCTTACTGCAGTCAGTGACTAGAGAAGGATTTGTGGAGTGGCAAAGGCCACTCTTCAAACAATCCTGATTAATTACAAGGCATGTGATTCTTACCCAATCAGAAGTGACTACCTAAAGCCTGTTTCACATTTACGTATGGAGGAGGTGCAGAGGGCTGCTGGCTTCCTCCGTAAAGCTCTGCCCACGGCAACACCTCCTCCGGTCAGCTCCACCTCCGTCGGCATGTGGCCTGCGTACCCTATCTTTAGCATTAGGTATGCAGGTCATGCCGATGTATGCGGTTGCCTCTGCATGCGTCGTTTCGACAGTGCGGTGACCGCACCAAAATGCAACACATTGCATTCGGCACAGGTCGCTGCACAACAAAACGACACATGCGGAGGCATCAGCATACATTGGCACGGCCTGTGTACCTAATGCTAAAGATAGGGTACGCAGGCTGCATGCCGGAGGTGAAGCTGACTGCAGCCATGGGCGGAGCTTCAAGGAGGAGGTCCGCAGCCCTCTGCAACTCCTCCATTCGCAAATGTGAAACCGGCTTTATACATGCCCCGTCATAAAGACCAATGTGAAAATCACCGTTCTTGACTAATTAGGGCCTCAGAGTGACTCATCCTTGCTGTTTGTAGAGTCTATGCAAATAGTGTGGAGCACCAAGATGCAAAATGCCAATAACATAATGTCAGCTTTCAAATCTGTGGCTACTGCATTTGCAATCTAAAGGCTCTTTATCCATGATGCTTCATCTTGGTTTTAGTACTATAAGCTTTGGTGATGTTGGCACGTAATGTGTGTAGATGGAATAATGACTTATCGTATCACGTTGCCAATGGTTATAAAAAGGTTATATAAAGTCCACCTACTCAAAAGAGCTCTGACACTTAAGCCTTGGCCTAATGACAGACACTGGTGGTGCCTCCATACTTTATACATTAAAAAGCAGAAAATTCACACTGCATAAATGTCTTCATTTACCAAAATCACTCTAATCTATAATTGCAATAAATGGCATAAATGTATATGGCTTTATTAAATTGGGTCATCTATTTTTTTTTCTTTATTTTTGCTGATGTAGAAAATGATTAGCTGTGTGAAATGAACGCAATGAAAGAGAAATATCTTTTTGAACTGTTGCTCGTTTATCAAAAGATTTTCCACGAGATCTGAGAAAGACACTTTGCAGATAAAGTTTATTCCTCGCAGCTTATTAAGTATAACAGTTTGTACAAGATACACCTCGTAATATCTCTTGAAATGTAGCTAAAAAATGATCTCTGAGCTTGAGCTATATCACTTTTGAAAAACAAGACAATTTAAAAAGAAAATCAATAGAGTTAGTGTGGCAGGAGATAAATATACTTTAACTGCTAGACCAGGTATAAACAATTACTATATGATAAGAGGTTTTTTTTCTTCTAAAGACTAAAAGATACTGATAAATGTAGACCGAAGATGTAAATCTTTGGTTTTGAAGCTCTTTCTTATATATT
This sequence comes from Dendrobates tinctorius, assembly GCF_039654945.1. Classification (NCBI taxonomy): domain Eukaryota; kingdom Metazoa; phylum Chordata; class Amphibia; order Anura; family Dendrobatidae; genus Dendrobates; species Dendrobates tinctorius. The sequence continues at coordinate 20,338,975 of NW_027361783.1, forward strand.
TATTTCTAGTTAGATTATAATACTAACCATACAATGCGAAAGAAAAAAAAAAGATAAGAGACACATTCGTCATTTACAAATGCATCAAATGACAGCTTCATGCAAAAGTTTGGACTAAAAATATTATTGTTCTCCATAGAAATGTAAGAGTGAATACTTCCTGCACAATGGTGGAAGAGAATATTTTTTTCATAAAATTGGTAAGCATAATTTGTCCAAAGAGAACATAACTTCACATCCCATTTCTTCCTTTCATTTGTGATGCCCTATGTTCAGAAGTTGAAATAATGCATCTTTAGACTTTGAAGCCAAAATAGAGGTAACAGTATGTATAGCCTTTGCTTAATGTAATAGAAATAGGCATTACAAGGAATTCTAACAAAGACAAAGTACATTTCTTTTCATTTTTTTTTTAAACCAGCTTTTTATTGATTTTCTTTCATAAAATATACAAGTTATAGAATAAAAAGGATAAGTATTAGCATACAAAAATATATCAAAAGTTGTCAAGGAATCTCAATGCATTCACATAATCCTTCCAATTTGCCTTTTTCACCTCCTCCTCCTTATATATTTCTTTTCATTTTATTCCACGTGTTTTTAACTTTGCTACTACTGGATATTAGTTTAAAAAAGACTCTTCAACTGCAATATGTGCAATTGCACCTCAAGTTCATGTTTCTTCCTATTAGGTCTAGCAGTACCATATCACTGCTTGTTATGACCTTGTCATAACTTTAGATCGCTGCTAGTGATCAGTAAATCTACCGAATTTCAAATTTAGAAGTTCATTTGAATTTGACTTTAATATTCGACTTGAATCAGATTTCACGTGTACCGAATGCTATTTATCATGCTATGGGGTCATGCAGAACTCAGAGCATAATACATTTTTCATAAACCAAAGAAGTGAGCGAGAACTTATATTGGTATAAGCGCAATGTTCACATGAACATTCACACTGTGGCCATTTAGCAGAAAGAGTATAGGATAAAAACAAAATGAACAAATACCGTGCAGTCAGTAAATAGAAAGAGCAAGTGTTAATACAGTAACATAGGGTTTAACACTTTTTTGATCAAAAAAGAGTGAAAAAGCCATTCCACCGCAGCAGGGTGTAGTCCAATCTGAACGGTACCTAGTTCTTGTAGTTCACCTTATTATCTGTTCGAGGACTTCGAGATAGACAGTTGAAAGCATTATATAGACAAAATGTCAAGCCCATAAAGGGGAGCCACTTGGTTATACAAAGTACAAAAACTAAAGAAAAAGCAATGAAATGAGCTAGAACACAAGTCGGTATAAATGCAACAAGTATGTGCTCACTCACACTGTGGCTATTAAAATAAAATGAGCAAATACACTGCAGTAAGTAAATACAATGATTTTATGATAAGTATTCAACTCCCATTTCAAAAGTATTCAACCCCTTTGACATTTTTCCGGGTTTTGTTACTTCACATCCTGGAATTTTACTGTTTTTCTTTTTTTGGAGGGTTTCCATCAGTTCTTGAAAAGAAAATGCCTACAACTGTGAACACTCGTTTTTCTTTTTATTGTGAAGCTGAAGCAAACAACAAATGGGAAAAAATAACATCTTCAGTGTGCATAATTATTCACCCCTCTAAAGTCAGTACTTTGTAAAGCCTCATTTAGCGCAATTACAACTGCAAGTTGCTAAGGATAAATTTATATGAGCTTTCCACATTTTACCAGTGGGATATTTGCCCATTCCTCAAGGCAAAACTGTTTCAGCTCTTTTAAGTTAGATGGTTTCCTCCGGTGAACAACAATCTTCAAGTCTGACCACATATTCTCAATTGGATAAAGGTCTGCACTTTGCCTAAGCTACTCCAAAACATTTACTTGTTTACCCTTAAATCACTCAAGTCTTGCTTTGGGTCTTTGCCTTGTTGGAAGATGAATGCCAGTCTCAAATCACTGATAGACTGAAGCCGGTTTTGCTCATGAATATGCCTGTATTTCACACCATCCATCTTCCCCTCAACTCAGAACTTTTCCCTGTCCCTGCTGCTGAAAAACATCCCCACAGCATCATGCTGCCACTACCATGTTTCACGGTGGGGATGGTGTCCTTGGGGTGATGAGCTGTGTTGGATTGACGCCAGTCATAGCATTTACCATAGTGGCTAAAAAGTTAAATTTGGTCTTTTCTGACCACAGCACCTTCCTCCTTACATTTGTGGATCGTCCCACATGTCTTTTGGCAAACTCAAAATGAGTCTTACAATTTTGGGGTGTAAGTAAAGGCTTTTTCTGGCTGTTCTTGAATAAAAACCACATCTATTGACTGTACAGCTTATTGTGGTCGTATGGACAGATGGTCCAGTCTCTTCTTCGGACGTCTGCAGCTCCATAAGGCTCATCTTTGGTCTATGTCTCTTTGTTTAATGCCCTTCTTGCCCAGCCTGAGTGTTTGGGTGGGTGACCCTCTTTTGGCAGGTTTGTTGTGGTACGTTGCTCTTTTCATTTGATAATAATGGATTTGATGGTACTCAGGGGAATCATCAGAGACTGGCATATTTTTTTATAACCCAACCCTGACTTTGACATCTCAACAAATTTATCCCTGAATAATTTGGAGATCTCCTAGGTCTTCATGACATTGTTTAGTTAATGGTGCCTCTTGATTTTGTAATCTCTGTTGCCTTTCAAAGAAGGTGAGTATATGCTGAAAGACCCATGTGACACTTAGATTGCAAATAGGTGGACTTCCTTTCATTAAGTATGTGACTTATGAAGGTAAATGCTTGCACCAGAAATGTTCAGAGGGGCTTCATCACAAATAGGGTAAATACATATGCAAATGCCAATTTTCAGTTACCGTACTTAATCTCATACATTTATGCGCATATTTTCTCACTTCACAACTTAAACTATTTAGTGCTGAACTGATGCATCACACACAAATCAGATTACAAAAATTTTTAAAGACAAGTTATAGAGTAATAAAATAGGTAAAAAGCGAAGGGGGTTAATACTTTTGCAAGCCACTGTGAATAAATAGTAATAGTATATGTAAATAATATGGGGTACTTGGTTTACACTGCTTTAATCAAAGCTTAAAAGCAACTCTAGCTCAACAAAGTGTACCCAATTAGGATTAACCCAAACTCTTGTAGCTCACGATAGATTTGGAGTGGAAAATAAAGATACTCACCTCATCATTCATTTGTACAACACAATCATCAATTCCATCTAATCCTGCACACAGTCTAAGGCACTAACTAGGCCTTACAGATTTCAAGATGTGACCTTATGACATCTTCAAATATGTTGCAATTAGAGATGAGCGACTTTGCCTTTTTTCGGGTCGAGTCGGGTCGAACGAAATCGTCTTACTATAGGGAAAAGTCGGAGGCCGTCTGAAACACGAAACCCAATGCAAGTCAATGGGGAAGCAAAGTTGACAAGGAATGGAGGAGAGTAAACACACCTACAGTGCCCATTTCAATGCCAAAAACATCAATTCTTATAACTGAAGCTTGTCAACCTTAATTTAGTTCCTAATAATAGTTATGCATTGAAAACTGGGGGTTATTTGGTTTAAAGTTGTGGGGGGGTTGGGCTGGCTCAAGGTTTTTGTGTGCCCTGGGCCAAAGAGTGTCAGTGCGCCCCTTTAAGACATACCACAACTCATGATGCTCCGATATGCCACAGAAATATAGGTATGGTACAATGACACATACTTCACTGGTTACATGACATGACTGATCTATTTTAAATTGTACAATAGCTCAAAAACAGGACAGTATATTGCTCCATACAGTGTTATTGACACCACATTGTGCGTCATACAGAATAATGAGCCCCATATATTTCTCCATTCCAAATAATTAGTCATATATAATGTTCCATACAGTATCTGATGAGCCCCACATAATGCTCCATATATAATGGGCCCCATTTGTAATGCTCCAGTGCATAATGTGCCCCTTAGATGCTGCTCCAGTGTCTGATCTGCCCCATTTACAATGCTCCAGTACATGATGGGCCTCATGGATGATGCTCCAGTGTATCATGGGCCCTAATAATGCTCCATATATAATGGGCCCCATTTGTAATGCTCCAGTGTATAATGGGCCCCTTAGATGCTGCTCCAGTGTCTGATCTGCCCCATTTACAATGCTCCAGTACATGATGGGCCTCATGGATGATGCTCCAGTGTATGATGGGCTCCAATAATGCTCCATATATAATGGGCCCCATTTCTAATGCTCCAGTGTATAATGGGCCCCTTACATGCTGCTCCAGTGTCTGATCTCCCCCATTTACATTGATCCAGTACATGATGGGCCTCATGGATGATGCTCCAGTGTATGATGTGCTCCAATAATGCTCCATATATAATGGGCCCCATTTGTAAAGCTCCAGTGTATAATGGGCCCCTTAGATGCTGCTCAAGTGTCTGATCTGCCCCATTTACAATGCTCCAGTACATGATGGGCCTCATGGATGATGCTCCAGTGTATGATGGGCTCCAATAATGCTCCATATATAATGGACCCCATTTGTAATGCTCCAGTGTATAATGGGCCCTTAGATGCTGTTCCAGTGTCTGATCTGCACCATTTACAATGCTCCAGTACATGATGGGCCCTATTTTTAATTAACCCAGGCATGGTATGTGAGAAGAGCTCCATGGAGTAATCTGAGGTGTGTGCTTCCACATCCTTCACTTCTGGTGTGGGTGAAGGACACAAGGAAAGGGGTTGCTCCTGACCCAAAGCCTGCAGTTCCGTCTCAGAGCTTGCATTTTTTACAACTTCAGAAGAGGAGGCAATAGAGATGGAGGCTGTTTCAGCAATGTAAGCCACAAACAGTTCCTGATACTTCGGCTTTAAAAGCAGTCTACCTACTCCCAGAAAAGGGAGCCTTACAGGCCTTCCAGAGCTACACCATGACGCTGGCTCAGCACCTCCTGCCTTAGCTGCTATTGTGTTTTTGGTACTATCAGCAGATGCACTACCACCACCATCAGTACCAGGTGGCCCTCCATGCCCACATCCGCATCCTCTTCCACCATACTTCCTCACGTTTTTGAAAATGGACCCAAAATACCAGCAGATATATGGTACTGTATCAGAAGCTTACAGCTCTATACACTCTATGGATAACAGTAAATCTCCGTATATATTTCATGAGGCATACACAGACGCTCACAGGCTCAGTATGACTTACCCAATAAAATAACAAGTTGAAAAAGGGTACAGTATCACCAGATATAAGGTATATATAGTATAGTGTAAACATTCTGATTCTCCATATACATTTCAGGAGGCAGACCCAAACGCTCTCAGGCCCAGTATGGATTACACAAGAATATGAAAAGCTAGAAATAGGTTAACACAAGCGTACAGCTGTATACAGTGTTGGGGTAATCTTAAAGTTCCAAATATATTGCCGGAGTAACAGACAGATGTTTACAGGCTCATTATGGATTACATCAGAATCTAAATAGCTAAAAAGGTTACTATATCAGAAGCGTTCTGCTGTATACAGTGTTGGCCAAATTGAGAATATCGGTTTATATTTCCGTAGTCACCCTCAGACGTTCACTCAGTTTGGTTTTGACCATAATAAAAAATGTTGTAAAAAAGGTCCTGGATAACAAGATAGCAAGTATATATTTTTAGGGTACAATTGAAATCTCCGCATAAATAGTCCCATAGTCACTCTCAGACGCTTACACAGTATGGATTTGACCGTAATGCTAAATGTCGAACAAAGGTACTGTATAACAAGATACAAGCTGTATCGAGTATAGTGTAAAAATTTGTTTCTCCGATTCACCGTATATATAGAAGGCGTAACGCACACACGCTCACTCACTATGGATGATGTAGGGAAGGTGGACTGACAGACAAACCAGCCTGTAGTGAGAAGCAGAGCTGTAGCGCAGTGTAGGTGTGAAACTGCTAAGATAAAGAGAAAGGGTGCAGTGTTTTAGCTTGCCCATTGGAGCTCAGTGGAGAGTGAAGGAGTGGGACTGAATTACTGCCATTGGTCAGAGAAACTGTTAGGCGATGGTGGGCGGAGTTACCAGAACTGGAAGTATAAAAGGCTGAGGGAAGGTTCTGAAAGAGTCAGTCAGCGAAGGGAGCACAGTAAAGAGGAAGTTCTGCTGAGGAAATAGAGACAGTGGAAAGGCTCCAGAGAGGACTGACAGTTGAGGTGGTCATGGGGGGGTGGCCCAGAGGACGGTAGCCGCAGACAAAGACGGCCTGGGGCTATCATACGGACGGTGTGCTCAGACTGGTGCAGCGCTGTGGTGGTTGGGCCTAGGCCAGCCACAGTGGAAGAGCCACAGAGGATGCCACGATTATAGTTACAAAGGAACTGAAGGTACCGGGGCCTGTGTACAGAGAAATGTGAAACGGCTGTAGTGAATTGCTGTTGTCGATACAAGGATGGGCACTAAAAATGGACCTGTTCAATACAAACTCTGTCTCAGTCTCGTGTTTGTCTGCAGCAAGAAGAGGGTCCCCCCCCACAGTTGGTTATCCTACAGATGATACCTTAATACAAATTTTTGAAACAAGGTACTGTATCAGCACATACCAGGTTTGTCCAGTCTAGGGTTAAATTTCCGTCTATACTTCCGGAGTCAGACACAGACACTCACAGGCTCACTATGTATTACAACAGAATTACAAAAGTAGAAAAAGGGAAAGGTATTGATAGCGTACACGAGTATACAGTGTTGTGGTACTTTTAAATCTTCGTATATATTTCAATCTCAGCAAGCCAGTCAAGAATCTCCGCTACTGGAATCTACATGGATACAAGTATAGACGCAAAGTCGAGTGTTAGCAGAAATATTGGAATTACTCATTGCGGGAAAACCTCCCGGTAGATGTTGCAGAGGCGATGCAGACCCTCAATTACTGTGTCTGTGGAGAAAGTAAAAAAGGTTCTTTGTGAAGAAAGGATTGCTTTATCGCAGTAGCGTGGATCACATCACTGTTTCTTGTCTCCATAAAATTGTGATCACAGGGAGAGATGTACCCATGGTCCTCACTGCCTATCATGATGTGTCTGGTCATTTTGGAGTGCAAAAGACAGAAGCCACAGGCCGTAGGTGATTCAATTGGATTGGCATGAGAGGAGACATTGAAAAATGGTGGCAGGAATGTCACACTTCTGTGACTATCACAACTGTGAAAGATGATCATAAACCACCACTGCATCCGCTTGTAAGTTGACGTCCATTTCAAATGGTAGCCATTGATCATCTGAAGGTAGAGGCCAGCAGGACAGGCCATAGCTACATCTTAACCATCATTGATCAATACACCAAATTTCTAGTGGCCGTCCCTGTGAAGGATTTAACTGCACAGACTACACAGCAGTGGAGCAGGGAGAGGTAAGTATTGCAACTTAATAGTGCTATGGCCATGATCAAGCAGGGGGGCACAATCGTGGTTGACAGTACTAGAACAGGGCCCCTCATAGTACGCTGGTGTGTCTGACGACGATTGGGCCCTCCCACCATCTGAAACACTGTATTGTACCATGAGGGGCCCTGTGCCATTGCCGTCGGCCATCAGTGGGCCCATCCACCTGTTCAGAGCAACGGCACTTGCCTGGGTGCACCAGGTCTTGACCCCAGCCGTTGGGGGAGGGGTGGGCAGCCCAGTTAGAAAAAACTGAGGCACTTTTCTGGTAACCTATGTGTCATCAGGGGAAGGTGGGAAAAAATCCTTTGAAACCCATGCATGGTTCATTCTAATGAAGGTTAGATCATGAACATTTTGGGTCGACAGACGGGTCCTTTTTTCTGTCAGGATTGATCCAGCAGCACTGAAGACTCATTCAGATAACACACTAGCAGCAGGGCAAGCGAGCTCTTGTAAGGCATATTGTGCCAATTCAGGCCAGGCGTCCAGTTTAGAGGGCCAATAGTCAAAGGGGAATGACCTGTGAGGGAGAACATTGATATGGGAGGAAAAGTAGTTTGTAACCATAATTGACAACTGCTGCCTCCTGTCACTTTAATCGATGCAGTATTAGCAGTTGTGTGAGCGGTACTTGAGAAATCATTCCACAACATGGTCATTAAACCCCTGTCTCCAACTCCACTTCTGCTGTGTGCACCACGAACACCTCTTCTATTGTGCCCACTACGGCTCGCGGGAGAACTAGCACCGCTGCTCTGTGCTGGGAAAGCCTCAAACAAATGGTTTACCAGAGTTGCTAGTTTGTTTGCCAATATTATCTCTAGGTTCTCCTGTGGCATGATGTTGTGTAATTTGCCTTTGTAGCCTGGATCGAGGATGCTGGCCAGCCAGTAGTCATCATCCCTCATCATTTTGGCAATGCGCGGGTCCCTTTTTAGGATCCGCAAGGCATAATCGCACAAGTGGGCCAATGTTCCAGGTGTCAATGATGCACTGCCTGAGGTGGGTGGAGGAGCAGTTTCTGGCAAATCCACATCCCTACAGTCACGCACAAACACTGTCCCTGACCTTGGAACGCCAAGAGATGGTACTGTATGAGGAGCGTCCAGCTGTGTAAGGTGTATTAAACAAATTAACTCAGCATATATATTATGTTAGTCACAGACGCTCCCACAGTATGTATTGGACCGTAATCCAACAAGCAGATATACGGAACTGTATCAGAAGTGTACAGCTGTATACGATTTTTGTGCAACTAACAATCTCCGTATATGCATTTACGGAGTGTCACACACACGAGGACTAGGTATAAAAGTGACTGTATTGTGAATGGCAGATATACAATACTGTTGGAAAATAGGACAGCTCTATACGATATGTGTAAGGAAAATTGTCAAGCTCCGCGTATTTGTATACGGACTGACACACGCTGTCTCTGTCTGGTTTAGACCGTAATCATACAGCAGATATACGAAACTGTTTGAAAAATGGACATGACTCTAAGGTGTAGGTCTGGAAAAACGGACAAACTCCTCATTTTTTTTTCCAGAGTTACACAAAGGTAGCTTCTATTTGTCCGTGCTAGAAGGCGGTACACGGTAGTGTGTGAGAAGTGCACACCGCTGTATGGTGTGTGTATGTAATATTGTCAAGCTCCGTGTATTTGTATACGGACTGACACATGCTGTCTCGGTCTAGTTTAGACCGTAATCAAACAACAGATATATGAAACTGTTTGAAAAACGGACACAACTCTAAGGTGTAGGTCTGGAAAAACGGACAAACTCCTCGGCTTTTTCTTCCAGAGTCACATCCAGATAGCTTCTATTTGTCTGTGATACCAGCCGGTACACGGTAGTGTGTGAGGAGTGTACACCGTTAGACAGTCTCTGAATAGAAAATTGTCAAGCTCTGTGTATTTGTATACGGACTGACACACGCTGTCTCTGTCTAGTTTTGACTGTAATCAAACAGCAGATATACGAAACTGTTTGAAAAATGGACACAACTCTAAGGTGTAGGTCTGGAAAAATGGACAAACTCCTCGGCTTTTTCTTCCAGAGTCACACCCAGATAGCTTCTATTTGTCTGTGATACCAGCTGGTACACGGTGGTGTATGAGGAGCGTACACCGCTAGACGGTGTGTGAAAAATGAACGCTCAGTAACTCACCAGGACAAAATAATACAATTTGGAGTGCTTTGAAAAAAGCAGTTTGAACAGCAGTGTGCACACAGCTATGCAGCTAGCAGGTAGCCTTAAAAGGCAGCCTAATCACCACCAGCGCTGCAGCACACAACAAAAATTCTCCCCTTTCACTGCACACTAACTGTACAATGAAAAGCGCTATCCGCAGAAGCAGTTTTTTTTCTACTTCCCTTCCTAACGCTCTCCCAGCTCAAAATCAGCAGCAGCACCTCTCCCTATTGTAAGATCGGCAGAAGTAAGATGGCCATCGGCGTTCACAGCCTTTTATACCCACTGTGACGCCACACAAAGCCAGCTAATCACTTCAATGCCCTTCTCTAAGATGGTGCTGGCTGCTGCGCATATCATCGCGTTGCCCACAGTGTGCATCCTCCATCATTGGGTGAGAAAAGGCGCTGAAAGCATCATTTGAAATGCGACTTTGGTGCGCTGATCGGCGACTTCACGGCCGACCTCACGCTATGGTCGGGTTTCGATCGGCAAAACCCGACTTTGGCGAAAGCCGGCGATTTTTGAATCTGACCGACCTGTTTCGCTCAACTCTAGTTGCAATGTCAGAGGCCTACTTCCTGCCGGAAAGTATGGTGCAGATATAAAGATGTTGTCAGCTCTGGAGAGGGCATCACATGTAGGAAAGAAGCTAGTGAAAGCTGCACAGAAAGACCAGTGAGCAGAAATTGGAGAACCTGAACAGTAATGTTCGGGGACCCTATTGAACACCTAGTGTCTGTACATGGACCCCGAACATGGACTTCTCCAGGAAGTCTGTGCTACTGTTTGGGTTCAGCACAACAAACATTAGCTGTTTCCCTTGCTGTTTCTTTGCAACAGCATGACAATACTGGTGGCTCTGATTGGCAGAAGTTTGCTACCGCCAGTCAAAGAGATGAGGTTCCCATGCTGTCAGGCGACAGTGTGAGGCAGCAGCTGTGATCTGTGGTAAAAAGGTTATCACCGATCACAGGCATTGGCTGTTGAGAGAGTGCTACTTTAATCAGCTTATATAATGTATAAGCGGACTGTCAGAGAGCCTTATTTTAATTCAATTACCAATAACACCTAGGTCAATATAATTAAAGATGGATGTAAGTAAAAAACCAATGTCTTTATTGAAAATAGTATAAGTACCAAAACACCAAGTAATAAAATGTGTAACACACGCAAGAACAGGCGGGCAGCTATATAACCATACAAGCAGAGGTTAACATCATCATGACGGACCAATCTATTATCCCATTACAGTAAAGTAATTAAAGTGCATAGTGCAGTTCAATATAAATAGCAATGGTACTTCAATAAAACATATGTCCCTGTAAGCAATGCAAAGAGGACAATACAAAGGGTCAAAACAGCTCTATTGTTAAGCTAAATAAATGCAATGACCCACACCCTATGTCCCTTAGATAATGATCAGGGGATACAGAGTTAACATATAAATGATCACTAGGACCTCTTCATGTAGAGCTTACCCATGGTGGATGTATAACCAAAGCGCAAGTGCCCCGATGCACGTTTCGCTGTGGCTTCCTCGGGGGGCAGTGCAAATTGTGTTGACTGCGCCATCCTTAAATCCACCACCCAAATGGACCGGCAGCCTACGGCCGCATCATGTGGGCGTGCATAGTCGGGAAAACCCTGATGTAACAAAAAGCGCGATATAATAAACAAACCCTCCAGTATATTGTATCAGTGTAAGGAGGTGGGGACTTAAACCTGACATCACATCCTGTGCCATAGGGCCCAGTATGAAGGACAAGCTTCGCACCACGTCCTGTGAGTGTGTGGAGGTGGGACATCCAGAGCGTGATGTCACATCTGGCGTCAGGAGGTGGTGGATGGGGAAATTAGTATTTTGTTGTGATTGGGTCACTGAGGAGGAAAGCAAGACCAAGCTAAGCCACAGAAAACCAGAGAGGTTGGTAACTAAGCAGATTGCAGACCCCTGATCCTATCCACACAACGAGCAGTAGCCGTGGAGCATACCTACATGATCCTAGACACCTCGACACAGCCAGAGAACTAAATAAGCCTAAAGCAAGAAAGGGGAAATCTAAACTGCTCCAGAGCAGACCCCAAAGGAATAGATAGCCCCCAAACATATATTGTCGGTGAGAAAAGATGAAAACTCAAACGCAGGTTGGAAAATAGACTGAGCAAACGATGGGGCCCACACTAACTAGACAGGACAGGAAAGGAAAGACTCTGTCTGCAATCACGCCAAAAACCCTGCAAAAAATGCCCAACATGTCTGATAGAAAAATACTGAAGTCACTAGACTTCGCCCACTATAGCAGCACTCTGGTATATTCTGAAAGCAGAGCAAAAAGAGGCCAATCTAATAAGGGACAAAAGCAAACTGGCACAAGCAGTAACATAAGGATAAAAATTCAGCACAGCCCCAGCCGGAGCTGGCTGAACACACAAAACTGAAATAGACAAAACCAGATCAAATGTGAACAATAGCAAAAGAACACTTAGCTGAGCATGCAGGGACTGAGCTGGAAACTAAGACCTCAGGAGGCAGGAAAAAATCACCAGCAGGGATAGAGGGAGTCGGCTGTCTTAAATCCAGTCAGAAACTCCAGATCTCCAGTCATCCTCCTCATTATCAGGTGGCAGGCCTCTGTTAATTAGATCAGCTCCATTACCTCCAGTAACCACCAATGGGAGCCCAGAAAGAGAACTCGCGACCCCTCTGTCAATATAATCAGCTCCACTACCTTCACTAGTAACCAGAGGTAGGCCAGAAAGCGAATTCACAACAGTATTCCATCCATCACACAGCAAATCCGCCCCCTTCTGACATCATCAGTGACTCACACTGCAAGATGGCCGTCGACACACACTACCCGCAGTGAGAATAAACTCGTACCACCATCTTACTTATGGGCCAGGAGAAGGGTGCATAGAATAATCAATAAATTTTGCAAAAGATCATACAAATATATGCATATAATTGGAACAATTCATTATTTAAATACAATTACAATTTATTACATCAAAAACATTAAATGCATAAGTACATGCTTCATCCGTAAGGACTATTGATCCAAAAAAGGCCCAGAATTTAATCGAGGAAAAAATCCATGGATATCATGAGGACGGTATCGTAGTTCAATGCACGCATGCGTACTTCATCCTTAGAGTTATTAAGCCCAGGTTCTAGAAATTCGTAGGACACAAAATCCATAAATATCAGGATAACCATATTGTGTGTGGAGATTCAAAAGGCGCAGGTTAATGCTGTGATAACATCCGCTATTGGAGAAAATTAAAAACACAAAAACACATAATTAATTAAAATGATATAAAAAGATCCCGAAAACAGATGAACTTCATTGAAAAAGAGGGAAGCAAAGTGCAAAGATTATGAAAATCATAGAAATTAGGAAAAGCTCAATTTTTCATTAAGGCTCAAGGGGGTAATAGTGTTGAGCCTTATAATCCACTTACATTCAAGCTGCGCCAACCTGCACTTCAGATCTCCCCCTCTAATACCACTATATAATCGATCGATGCCTCTTATCTTAAGGAGATCTGAATCACAGGCATTGCGCAGCCTGAAGTGGTGGGGAATTGTCTTTAAGGATGCAACAGATACCACAGTTTGGGCTGCCTTAATATCCCTGACATGTTCCCTAACACGAAAACGCAGTTCCCTAGATGTTATTCCTACATACATTAAATTAATATGCAGGGACATGTTGCGTAATAGACCACACACTCACAGGACATGGTGCGAAGCTTGTCCATCATACTGGGCCCTATGGTACAGGATGTGACGTCGGGTTTAAGTCCCCACCTCCTTACACTGATACGATATACTGGAGGGTTTGTATATTACATTGCGCTTTTTGGCGCCGGATACTACGTTACATCGGGGTTGACCCGACTATGCACGTCCACACGATGCGGCCGCAGGCTGCCGGTCCATTGGATGGCTGTAATTTGGGTGGTGGATTTAAGGATGGCGCGGTCAACACAATTTGCACTGCCTCCCGAGGAAGCCACAGCGAAATGCACGTCGGGGCACTTGCACTCTGGTTATACATCCACCATGGGTAAGCTCTGCATGAGGCGGTCCTAGTGATCATTTATATGTTAACTCTGTATCCCCTGATCATTATCTAAGGGGCATAGGGTGTGGGTCATTGCATTTATTTAGCTTAACTATAGAGCTGTTTTTGACCCTTTGTATTGTCCTCTTTGCATTGCTTACACGGACATGTGTTTTATTGAAGTACCATTGCTATTTATATTGAACTGCACTATGCACTTTAATTACTTTAATGGGATAATAGATTGGTTCATCATGATGATGTTAACCTCTGCTTGTATAGTTATATAGCTGTCCGCCTGTTCTTGTATGTGTTACACATTTTATTACTTGGTGTTTTGGTACATATACTATTTTCAATAAAGACATTGTTTTTTTTACTTACATCCATCTTTAATTATATTGACCTAGGTGTTATTGGTAATTGGACTAAAATAAGGCTCTCTGACAGTCCACTTATGCATTATATAGTATCCTTGAGAGTATACTTGAAATAAGGAATATGCATTCTATGATCCAATTTTCCCTCTATGTATTTTTAATCAGCTTATGCCTGCTGTCACTGATAGCAGCGAGAGCAGGTGCTGCTGATGGGAGAATTCATCAGCTGGCATCTGTGCTATAAATATAAAAAAAAATTTGACTTTGGGTCTCTTCTATTTTTGATAACCAGCATGGGCAAAACCAACAACTGTGTGCTGAAACCCTCAGCTGTCAGCTTTATCATGGCTGGTTAACAAGAATAGAGGGTCCCTCCCTAGGGGCTGGATATTGTCCCCCCTCAGCCTAAAAATATCAACCTGCAGCTGCCTCAGAAAAGGCTGCAGCTTTTAGATATGCCAATTCTGGTGCTTTGCCCGGCTCTTCCCAATTGCCCTGGTGCGGTGGCAAGCGGGGTAATAGATTTTGGGCTGATGTCAACTGTTTTATGGCCGCTAACATCAAGCACTGTGGCTAGTAATGGAGAGGAGTCTATAAGACACCCCCATTACAAATCTCATAGTTAGATTGTAAAAAAGACACAGCCAAAACACAGTTTTTTATTTCAAATAAATACACTAACACCTTTATTCGAAATAAAAATAAAAAAGCAGTTATATTCACCTATACACCTAATACATTGAAAAGTATGTCCCTTGTAAAAGAATGAAAATAATAAACAACCATATTCCTCACCTGATAGCCGTCACAGCAGTAATGCGACCGCTTTCCAAGCCAGTGGACTCAAACTGACAGAGGAGCTCTTGGAGTGTGTAGCACTGAGCTTCTGTGAGAAAGCGTCACCAGAGTTCATAGCTGATCAACCCCAGCAAATTCACAGCACCGCTGGCTGATTGAGAACTTTCTCAGGATTTTATTCTGGCTGAGTTTTATTTTCTTTTACAATATAACTATGGAGTTAGTAATGGTTAGTCTTACAGATGCCTCTCTGTTACTATCCTCTGGGCTGCAGGGGTTGCCTTGCCTGTGTGTCACTGTAATTCTGTAGTCATTGGGTTGGGTTGGGTAACAATGAGGTCATGGAGGCATAGGAGTAGGAGAAACAGGAGCTAACTGATAGAGCAACAGAGGCTAATACCCACAAAAGCTTTGTCCCATTTCTTCTACATGGATGGAATGAGGAGAGGAATGAAGAGGAAGAGATGAAAGAGGAGGAGATTGAGAGTAGTCATCATGGTGGAGACAGGGTAGTTTGGGCTGTAGGGTCCTTGGCACATATGGCAGACTTTATGTACCACTGCTTTTCCTATGACCCTAGCATTGCTTTCATATTGGTAAAAAAGTACTGGATGTTCTACACCCACGCTACAAGGAGAACCTTGCTTCTCTCCTTCCTGAGGAGGAGAGGTCTACTAACATGGTGCTATAGCAGAAAGCCTTTGTGGAAATTATGTTGAAAAAATTCTCATCAGACAGCGCTAGCAACAAGGGCAAGGTAGAAAGGCCAGGGAGACACACACCAGGTACACATGGATGCACTGTCAAAGGCCTGGGCCAATTTCATGACACCCTCTGAGCATCCAGGCCCTGATGACTGGGTTTTTTTTTACAAGGATGGAAAACTTTTTAAAGATGGTCAAGCAATACCTGACCAACAAAACTAGCATGCTTCCTAATTCCTTTGCAACCATCAGCTATAGGGTCTCAAAGGTGAATACCTGGCATGAGCTGTCCCTCTATTTCTTTGAGGTGTTGCAATGTCCTGCCGCTAGTGTTTTGACTGAGAAGGTTTTTAGTTCCGCCAGAGGGTTAAAAAAGATAGGAGCTTTTGCCTGTGAACACAAAGTCCTGACAGGCTCATTCTCATAAAAATGAACAAAGGCTGGATAAGCCCCAACTTTTCCACATCACCAGATGACAGCAGCACCAGCAATTTTAATCTTCAATATTCGAATGAGGCCTGACAGTTTTTGCCTTCAAGGGTCGATGATTGCCTGGATGACCCTTCTTATAATTTTTTCCTGTCTTTGCACTTTGTGCAAAGTCTTTGAGTGTTGGAGTACATCAACTACAAAATATTTTAATGAGGCCCGCAAGTTGTTGCGTTCAAGGGTCTATGGGCAATTGTAGTACCCTCTGTATCATTTTTTCACTTTGTGCAGAGCCTTTAAGAGTGTAGACTTTCCACAACTACAATCTCTTACTTTTTTATGAGGCACTACATGTGGTGCCTTCAATAATGTGTGATGACCCAGCTTGAAATTTTTGGCATGCTTTGCACTGTGTGCAGAGGTTTTCTTTGAATGTAGAAGTACCACAACTACACTTTGTTCACAATATTTGAATGAGGTACTATGGTTTGTAATTTTTTTCAGTCTTTCCACTTAGTACATAGCCTTTATGAGTCTAGGTGTACCACTATATGACAATTTGAACATAATGTGTATGAGGCCTTACTGGGCATATCAGGGTGCATCATATTTTTGTTAGTTCTTGCTTCCTTCATATATTACCCTGACATTTCCAAAGAATTAATAAAAATGTCAATTTTGGCTTACTTAACCCTAGCATGCTTACTTTTTTGCTATTATCTGCAAAATTACTCAAGTTAAAATTTTGAAACTCCAGGTAATCCTCAAGTATGTCGTTGTTGGTAATATCCAGTTGTTCATATAATTTTTTTCATAGGCATTTCGGTGTAATAATGCTTTTTTGGTGAAAACCACATCTGTACGGATTGGGGGCCTTTTAGGCCCCCATGTATTTTTTATCATGTTCTCAGTAGCGTTTGTGTCTCAAGTTACTTTATTTGTACTCAGTAATGCTGGCGGAGGGGCCAGGGTGTGGATAATGCCATATGAGGATGTCATCTGATTTTTGGAGGGAGAGATAAGGCCATGACATCATCTCAGGTCCTTCTGAGCACAGTAATGAGCTGTGTAGAGAGTAATGATGACAGTATACACTGTGAGCTAATTGTGAAGGACCTGATATTGAGATAAGATAAAATGTTGAGAGGAAGTCTGATTCAGTTTCCGTTTCTCTGATTCTAAGAAGCCTGCAAAGGGTAAACCTATTGAGCTACAGACATCCAGAGAATTGTACAACACCTAAAAGAAAGTATAAAAGGTAAGAGAGGGTGAGAGGAGGGAGGGGGCACTTTACACTTACAGTGTGTCACACACAAACAAAGAGTGGACAATCCTGATTGTGTTCATTGCTTTTTCTTTTAGTTTGCTAACATCTAGTCAACAATGGCACAGTCTTCCGCCAAGCATCTGAGTGACCAAGAGATTCAAGCAATTGTGTTTCAAAGTGATGTTGAAAGTGAACTATCTTTGTCCGATGATGAGTACCTGCCACCAGAGAATCAAACATCCTCAAGTGATTCTTCTTCTGATGATGAAGAAGTGAATACAGTGGATCCTCAAGAAGTGAAAAGTAGAACATCCAAAACGAATGTTTTTGGGACAGTAATCCTACATAAGTCGCACGTACTGCAATCCATAAAATTGTGAGACAGGCTCAAGGAGCTGTGGGAAGTCCCAGTTACTTTTCTCCTAAAGACGTATTCTGTACTTTTTTTCTGACAATATTGCAGAAGAGGTTCTTTTTATGTTCAAACCTAGAAGGAAGACATATCGCTTCTGCAAAAAATAAGTCCTGGAAAAATATCTCAAAAGAGGAACTTTATGCATACAATGGACTTTTACTGCTGCCAAGGAGTCAAAAATCGTATGATGTTCCAATACCAGAATTATTTCTGGACCCTCTTTCTGATCCACACTATAAGGCGACAATGTCAGTGGACAGATATGAGGAAATTAGAAGACACATTCGACTTGATGATAAGCGAACACGTGCATTGAGGTTTGAAACACACAAATTAGCCCCTATCAGTTATATCTCGAACATATTTATCAAAAATTGCACCAAACTTTACAATCCTAGCACTAATGTTACAGTAGATGAGCAACTTGTACCATTCAGAGGACGCTGCAAGTTCATACAATACATGCCCAGCAAGCCAGCCAAATATGGAACCAAAATCTTCTGGATGTGTGATTCTACAAATTATTATGGCATAAATGGCATAATCTACTGTGGCAATGAGGTTGGTGCACCAGTACAGAAGGATCTGGGGTCTGAAATTGTCAAAACTCTTGCTGTTCCAATATTCAATTCAGGTAGAAACTTTACCATGGACAATTATTTCACCAATGTTGAACTAGGCAATTTTCTGCTTCTGCTTACACTTGTTGGTACTATCAAGCCAAACCGACGAGAAGTTCCAGAGGCACTGAAACACAATTGTCAGCGAGCACTTTATGAGAGTGTCTTTGGATTCAATAACAAAGCCACTTTGGTATCTTACAAAGTGAAGAAGGAGAAATCAGTGATTTTGCTCAGTACCGTGCTGTTGTGAGCTCATTTTTCCCTTCACCATTGAGGTCTGATGAACTCCCTCCTCTAGTGAAGGAAGGTAGTGAGACTGATTACCAAACACCTGGGCAGCTAGATGATGACTGGGTGGCTGGAATTGAGGACTGGATATAAGGCTGCCGACGCCCTTCTTCCTGGCTGGTGACTTTCCTGCTGGATTCTTGGAGACCAGTCTGATTCCTGCATCTCAAAGCTAAGTTTTTCTGCTCTGCTTTGTACTCTTCAGTTTTGTTTTTGTTTTGCCTTGTTTTTTGGGAGTTCTGCCATCCCCGGCCGGGGGTGAGCTGAATTCCATTTTTGTCTCTGATCTGTTGATATTTTGCTCTGTCTTCAGAATATACCTGAGTGCTGATATAGTCTTTTGAAGCCTAGCGACTTCAGGGCCTGTTTTTCCTATCAGTCGGTTGGCTCATTTTGATAGGGTTTTTGCGGATGGCAGACAGCAGCTTTCCTATCCTGTCCTATGTAGTTAGCTTGGGCCCCATCATTTGCTCAACCTATCTTTCTATCTGTGTTAGTGTTTTCATCTTGCTTCACCGTCATTATATGTTGGGGGCTGCCTATTGCTTTGGGGTCTGCTCTGGGGCAGTTTAGTTTTTCCCCTTTCTGTCTTTAGACTATATAGTTCTCCGGCTGTGATCGAGGGGTCTAGGGCACCGTAGGAACCCCCCACGGCTACTGCTAGTTGTTTTGGATAGGTTCAGGGGTCTGCAATCCGATAGCTGCCAACCTCTCTGGTTTTTCTGGACTTAGCTGGTATTTTGTTTTTTCCTCCTTTGGTGACTCATCATAACACCGTGCATCACAATTGCAGTATTGACAGCAATGACAGAAAATTAAAACCAGAAATCATCCTGCATTACAATAAAACAAAAGGAGGTGTAGACAAAATGGATGAGATGGTGGGAGAATATTCATGCAAGAGGCAAACAAAGCGATGGCCTGTAGTACTTTTTTCAAATATGCTTGATGTAGCAGCCCTAAATTCATTCATCATTTATACAGAAACTCATCCAGAATTCCATGCACAAAGGAAGGACAGGAGATGCCTATTTTTGAAGGACCTTTGTCATGAAATTGTAATGCCTCACATGATACAGCAAAGCGACATGAAAAGCTTGCTAAAGCAAACTAAAGAAGCAATGAAACAGTGTGGCGTACAGTTTCAGATGATTCCAGGGCCAGGAGAAAGAAAAAGGAAGTGCTGTTTCATGTGTCCAAGAAACTTAGAAAGGAAAACTGAGAGATTTTGTTCAATTTGTAAGGAAAATGTCTGCAACGAGCATTCTTCCGAAAAAATAACTTGTCAAAATTGTTTGGAAGACTAATATAATAGAAAAGAAACAATAGAAATGTAGATGCAGCTAGTTTGGTATAGATTTATATGCGTTTTTGTGCGTTTTTTCATATGTTTGTGTGAAATTTGGAATAAAAATTTTTTTTGGTGTTTTCGGTGAAAAATTATAATTAAAATTTCGTTTACTAATCATATTTTAATTAGCAGTTTTAAAATAAACTTGTAAAAGTTATATAAGTGTGTTATTCCATATGATTTGCATGGGGGCCTAAAAGGCCCCCAATACGTTAATATGAAGATTTCTGATGTCACGCATACTAGAGTTAAACTATTTTTTTTAATTATCTTAAGATTTTGACTAATACACAAGATATTATACAGGAAAGAATGTTTCTTAGCTTTATTTTGCTGTAAACTCTAATTTCTCATCGATTTTGAATATTTTATTTTCACTCCTTAAAATGGAGTAGAAGTGAGACACCATTGTTCTCAGCAGCGATAAGGGAGTCAGAAATGCTTCCAGAGGTCTTCTCCAAGCTGTTTTCCTTCCATGCAGCACCTTTTCCATCCATTTCAACTTTTTCCTGCCCCCAGACTTCCTTGTTTGGTCTGGCAGAAAAATGTTCGGATTTCCCATTGGATCCCGTTATACTCGTTACTTGAAACGAGCATCCGAGCATTAGGAATTGCTTGGCTCAAGTAATGAGCAATCTAAGCATTTTAGTGCTCGCTCATCTCTAATAACTATATTTCATATGCAAGCCAGATCTTAGGAACTCATGGACTTTAAATACAACAAAGACATAAATGCAGAGATACTGAAAATTAATATTAAATCGCCTGTATTCTTGACCTATCTTCTCTCATTTTTTTTTAAATTTTGAGCTTATATTGTACAAAACTTTTTTCACTTGAAGTAATACAAAAGAACAAATCTTGCTTCTCTAGACATACCGTGCATACATTACACAAACATGATATATATATACTGCTCAAAGAAATAAAGGGAACACAAACAGCCTGTTGCAAATGGAATAGTGTTCCCTTAATTTTCTTGAGCAGTGTGTGTGTATATATACAGTATATATATATATATATACATACAATATATATATATATATGTGTGTGTGTATAACTGAATGAAAATAAAATGCTTTTAGCTCACTCCACTTCAGTATCCATGTACTTGTATGTGCTTAATGAAATATTTATAACTTCTAACATGAAATCCTTATCTCCCTAGCATCCATCTCAATGTGTCATCCATTGGTATTCATCATCATGACATGCAGGATTTGATATAGAGTATGTGTAGGTGTAAGGTCACACTCTGATTTCTTCCTTCTTCTCTCATCTTTCATCTTCTTTTCATATTAAAGGAGACACATGATGAGTACAGCCAAGAAACTACACCAGAGAAATGACAATAAAGACTGAGCTTGCATTACTATGCACCATCTGCTACAGTCCATCAAGCTAGTGCCATTTGGCTATAGTGCTAAGAACTCCCCATCACACAGGAGACAAATGTATAAGATATAGGAGGAACACTGGATTATAGTGTTATATAAGACAGCTTTGCGATGTGCTGTTGTCTAAAATCAGTAAAGAACAACTGTGTTCATGCATCAGACAATCTATGTGAACACAATGGTGGTTGAATCTCAAAAGGATTAACAAAATTTCTCCCAATATGACATGTTTAGATTTGATTTATTGTGTTCTAAATTAATTTTTATTATAATAATTATTTTTTTTAAGAAAGGAAGCGTTCTATGAAATTAAAAATGGAGCTTGTTTGCTCTTTTTATTTTCACATTTAAGAACCATAAGTAAATGAATATTTTTCTGTGAAAGCACTTAACGTTTTTCTGCCAATACAATGCCATCCCATTGTATTATTATTTTTTTAGTTACAGTGGGCAAAAAAAGTATTTACTTTTATTAATGACCAAATAATTATTTTCAAACACACAGTAACCTCCAGCGATCTCTGGCAGGAAGGAAGTTATAAAAAATATTCCTTTATTTCTTTTCGTTAAAAGAACATGTTACAGGTAGTGGATACCCCAGTGGATGATAAAAAATCCAACGCATTTCAGCTCAAAAGAGTCTTAAGACTCTTTTGTTTCCAATCCATGGGTCACATTTGTGGGAGTATTTTATAGTATGATATCCCATATATATATTCTTCAGATACTTTTTTTATACCATGTCTTAGACTGAATTTAGGTGTCACGTCACGTGGGGCTATTGAGTTCATTTGTGGAAACTCTTGACCGGTTTGTGCATAATATATGTCTGAATTCGACATGATAAAGAGACTGAAGTTGTCTTGGAAGCTTTGTTTTTAACCCCATAACTATTATTTTTATTATACAAGCAGGAACATATAGCACAATTTTAAGTGTAAAATAAATTGGTAATTTATGCCATGCTAAAATCTGTCAGTTCCAGGTATGCGAACTTCTGATATACTTTCTAATGGACGCTATGTGAGGTGTAAAAGTTTAAGTTGTGAATAGTGCTGAGGACACATTCTTTTAGAACAGGTCATGTAGTGAAGGATTCCATAATGAGCCATTAATCATCAGCCATGATTTAATCTATTTCTCCTAATGTATGTAAATTCCCTTGTCCTTCTATCTTAAGAGTTTGCCAAAGCTACTGCAAAGAATTGATACTGATGGATCATTAGTAAAACATCCAGCTATTAGGAAACTAATTTTTTACATAGTTCCCCATGTGATTTGGCTTCAGCAGTGATACGTTGTGGTTTAGGTCACTTTGATCAATTTCTAGGATACAGCTAGCAAGTAAACCCATTTTTCTGAATTAACTCCAATAAATTATTTATTCTTGCTTAGAAGCCTAGAAAACATTTAACGTGAAACAGCCGTGGTTTCTCTGGTTTATTTTCATTGATGCTATTTACTTGACCTTGAGTGAAAAATTATTTCACGCTTTATTTGACCTAGAGTGAAAAATAATTTCTGGAATATGCTAAAAGAAATCTGCAGATAATAAATTTCATACCACTTTTATACAACACTAAAGAGCTATGATCATTAACCTCTTCACCACCAAGCTTGTTTTCACCTTTATGACCAGGCCACATTTTACAATTCTTACCAGTGTCTCTTTATGAGGTAATATCTCTGAAATGCTTCAACATAACCCAGTGATTCTGAGGTGGGGACTGTTTTTTCTGTACACATTATACTTTATGTTAGTTGTAAATTTAGATCTACCGGTATATGTTTTGCATTTATTTATAAAAATATTTTAATTTTGTTGAACATTTTGCAATTTTCACAATTTTTAGTTTTATACCCTTAAATCAGATATTACACAAAATAGTTAATGAATAACATTTTTCTAACATATCTACTTTAAATCAGCATCATTTTTTAAACATAATTTACTTTGTTAGAAAGTTAGAGGGGTTAAAAGTTTTTCAGCAATTTCTTTATTTTCCAAAAAAATACACAAAAACATTTTTTGTAGGGATCACATCACTTTTAAAGTGACTTTGAAGGGCCTATATGACAGAAAATACCCAAAAGTGACACTACTTTAAAAACTTCACACCTCAAAGTGCTTTACAGGAATTAAAGCAATGTGGAAAAAAAATACAATTTTCACACAAAAATTTTGCTTTAGCTCCAAATTTTGCATTTTCACAAAGGCAACAGGAGAAAATGGACATCAAAACTTGTTATGCAATTTCCCCTAAGTACGCCAGTACGCCGATATCCCACATGTGGTGGAAAGCTATTGTTTTTGTGCACATCAAGACTCGGAAGGGAACACCAATTGGCTTTTGGAACTCAAATTTGTCTGGAATAGATACTGTAGATTAAGCTATGTTATATTTGCAGAGCCCTTGATGTCACTAAACCATAGAATCCCTAAAGTAACAAAGTTTTCACGCAGGTCTGGCATAGTCTACCAAATACGATTAAGTTCAGAGAATTCTCAATACAAGGCCTATGAAGCCTATGTCTAAGTTTACATTGTTATTACAAACAGCAACTTCAAAGTCACGTAGCACTGTGTAAGGCCTTGCAGCTCTGAAGAGCAATAACATCAGTAATGTAACAGCTCATAAGAATCGCTGGGTCACACATAGGGCAGCATGACCCAGAACTGTGAATAGCGATAACGCTACTGATGTTAACCCTCCGTCAGGAACAATATTCGCACTAACTCGTAATGGAACAATGTGCCTGTCAAGCGCAGGCTAGAAAAATGCCTAGAATATCTAATTTTCTCAATTTCAGTGATCTAAAAGTGATCAGAGACCTTCATTGGGATGTAATAAAAGAGACTACACATTATCAGGTGCAAAACAAACCCATTTACTCAACATAAAAGTAATAACTTTGATATACACAAATTTCAAAACTCCTGAGAAGTACACTTTCATTTGTAAGAAAATCTGCCTTATTTATATGAAATATCCAAAAACCTTTCTCTATCCATTCATAAAACAAGCTAAATAAACAATAGTAATGACTAAAAACATTACATACCAACCTTATAAAGTGTGATGTGTTCGGGACCAATGAGCCTGAGAAGCCAGCACAGCTATATCTTCCTTCCTGAAGCTCTGCAGACCAACTGTGGTATCAGGTTTCACACAGCAGCTAGAGCCAGGAGACTTTCTAGAGGGAGGGGGTTTCCTGAAAATCTGGTGAGAAGGGAAAAATGAAAGTAGAAGAGCTGCGCCTGTCAGATCCATTGTTCCTGACGGAGGGTTAAGGATCTTCTGAGTTGCCGGGTATCGAGCAGTGCTGCGTGACCCGGAAGTCTCTGTTAGAAAAGACTACTGAGTATCAGAATGAGGATAGACAAGCTATGTTAGGAGAATTTGCTGGACTTTGCTGAATTCACTTGGATTACATCGGATCTACATGAGAATTTTTTTAACTAACCTGATCAGCTTCTATGAGGATGTAAGCTCTCAAATGGATCAAGGAGAATCATTGGATGTCATTTATCTCGACTTCTCTAAAGCATTTGACACTGTCCCACATAAACGATTGGTAAGTAAGATGAGAAAGCTTGGGCTAGGGGAAAATGTGTGTAGATGGGTAGGTAGCTGGCTTAGTGATAGAAAACAAAGAGTGGTTATTAATGGTGCATACTCAGATTGGGCCAGGGTTACTAGTGGGGTACCACAGGGTTCTGTATTGGCCCCCTACTATTTAATATATTTATTAATGATCTAGTGGATGGCTTACACAGTAAAATATCAGTATTTGCAGATAATACAAAACTATGTAAGGTAGTTAACACAAAGGAGGACAGTTTGCAACTACAGACAGATTTGAGTAAATTGGAGAACTGGGCTGAAAAATGGCAAATGAGGTTTAACACAGATAAGTGTAAGGTTATGCACATGTGAAGGAGAAACAGATGCTATAATTACTTACTAAATGGGAAACTGCTGGGGAAATCAGACATGGAAAAAGACTTAGGCATCTTAGTCAATAAGAAGCTAAATTGTAGTGCCCAGTGTCAGGCAGCTGCCACCAAAGCAAATAGGTTCATGGGGTGCATTAGAAGAGGTCTGGGGACACGAGATGAAAACATAATTCTCCCTGTGTACAAATCACTCGTCAGACCACACTTGGAGTATTGTTTGCAATTTTTGACGCCGGTGCTCAAGAAAGACATTAGTGAACTTGAAAGGGTTCAAAGGTGGGCTACTAAAATGATAAATGGAGTTGGTTCACTACAATACCCAGAAAGGTTATCAAACTTAGGTCTATTTACTCTAGAAAAGAGAAGACTTAGGGGAGACCTAATATATATGTACAAGTATATAAGAGGGCAATACAGCGATCTCTCCAATGAACTGTTTGTACCAAGGACTGTGACAAGAACAAGGGGGCATTCTCTTCGTTTGGAGGAAAGACAATTTCTGCACCAGCATAGAAGAGGGTTCTTCACGGTAAGAGCAGTGAGGCTCTGGAATTATCTTCCTGAGGAAGTGGTGATGGCCAACTCACTGAATGAATTTAAGAAAGGAATGGATGCTTTTCTTGTGAGTAACAGTATAGAAGGTTACGAATAACATAATATTATAGGTAGATGGTTGACCCAGCTTAGGGGAAGGGATTTTTTTCCCTATGGAGAAAATTGGCTTCTACTCTGTGGGTTTTTTGCCTTCCCCAGGATCAACAATGCAGAACAGATGCACTAAAAATAGGCTGAACTAGATGGACATAAGGTCTTCCTTCAGCCTTCAAAACTATGTTACTATGTTAATAAAGTGGTGAATGAGGTGTCTTTGATTTATTTCTTTGTGTTGTGTTTTCTTTTCAGATTTCAGCAGATGGTTTGTAAGGTGATATGATAGGACATCACTTTGTATGTCATGTCCCTATTCTTTGTATGCAACAGCACAGCTGTTAAAATCTGGCAGAGGTTGGAAGGGTTTGCCTTTTTGAATGCAAAATTTGCTGGAACAATTGACAGACACCATGTCACGTTTGGAGAGCCTCTGACGTGCCTAAAAAGTGAAAATCCCCCACAAGTGACACCATTTTAGGAACTACACCTCTCAATGAATTCATTTAGGTGTACAGTGATCATATTGACACCACGGCTGTGTCACAGAATTTTATACCATTAGGCAGAATACCTACATTTTTACCACTAAAATGTTGTTTTAGCCCCAGATTTTAAATATTCACACACAAGGGTAAAAATGGCACAGTAATTTGTCCTACAATTTCTATTGAATGTGGCAATACCCCATATGTGGTTGTACTTTATATGGAGAGCCTCAGGAGGAATGCAGTGCTATTTGCCTTTTGGAGTGCAGATTTTTATATTTTTGTACAAAATATTTTTACAATTATTTAAAAAAAGTTTTACTTTTTTTATTTTTTTTACTTTGTCCCTGGTCTATCCATTATTAATTCACTATTCTGAAAGGGTTAAAAAAACACACACATTAAGAAAAAAGACTTTAATGAAATCAATAAACACACATTTTTTCCATCTTTATTACACGCCCAATCCATTCGAAGCCATTGTAAAAATCCAAAATAAAAAAGCAACAATATCCCATACCTGTCCACCATACAGCCATGTCTCATGCTGCAATCCAACTGAAGGGCTTAAATAGTTTACAACCGGGACTGGCGCTAATGTGACCGGCCCAACTGTAAACCACTAAGGAATGAAGCAAAAGCTGCTTGCCCAGCCTACCTGCTTGACCGGAGTTGAACTGATTAGTGTGGGAAAGTTTTCCCACACTGGTGAGTTCACCTTGTCAGGCGGGGAGTCTGCGAAGCCTCACTGACGTCAGCGGTAGTCATTGACGCTGCGCAGACTCCCCGCTTGACCCACGGTGAACACCTACAGCTCCAAAATTTAACATACACACACTGCTAACATTATTAGTGAGGGACATATCAAAAATAAAAAAATAATGGATATGCAATTGTTTACTGTATGTAAACCATGTCTCATATCCTGTCAGGCTCTGTAATCATTTTACAGATGACTTTTCACCTATTCTGCTATCTAGCTCTGTATGAAATATAAATATATATATATATGTGTGTGTCTCACTGAGATATATATATATATATATAGAATGTATATATTTTTTCACGAATATTTGAGGCCATGGATCCATTATATGTCCATTTTTCAAGCTGGCGAGAAAATCTCGCCATATGAATGCCATACGAATGTCACAGCGATGTCACACAGATGCTTACATATGAGAAAATCGCATCCTCGCATTGCACACGGATGACATATGGATCATTGTTCAGGGAACATTTCTGCGATTCTTGTCCGTGAAAAACGGACCAATATTTTACATGTTTAGTGTGACTCTGGCTTTTTATGGGTAATGTCCCCCAATTCTTTACTAATATTTCCATTCTGTTGTATTTCTCCATCCTTGAATATATGCTCCCTTTTTCTGGTATATATGTCCCCATCAAGGGATATATGATCCCCATGTTGGTATAAATGGTCCACTCATCACCATCCTGATAAACATGGTTCTCTCATCCCAATCCTGGTATGGCCCCCATCATGCTGCACACATAAAAAAATAATAATTCTACTTACCTTCTCTCCACTCCTTTACAGCACATAGTTCTGCTGTGATGCCAGCAGCTGATTTCAGAGTGTAATAGCGCATGACATCACTGTCATGCGCCACCACACGCCGAGTACAGCCTGACAGAATATTCAATGCTCACAACACCCGGAACTATGGACATGGAGAGCAGAGATAAATCATCTTCTTTAATAGCGGGCACACTGTTAGCCGCAGCCACCAGCTTCCTGCAGCTGTTGAGTGATCACGTGTGCCCGCTAGTAAAGTAAATGAATATTCACTGCTCTCCACTTTCATTGGCATGGGGAGCAGTGAACATTCATTCTCTTTAATATTAGGCATACGTGATCGCCCAGCCCAACAATTGTAAAAAGCTTTTGGCTGCAGTCAGCAGTGTGCCCGCTATTAAAGAAAATGAATATTCACTGCTCTACACTGCTATAGTCCCTTCCACCTTTTGGCTTTGGTGTATAGAGGTGGGAAGGACAATGGGAGTGGGAAGCAGTGAATATTATTTTTCTTTGACAGCAGGTACACTAGTTAGATACAGCCACTGGCTCCTGCCTTTTGTGACCTGCTCCTCTGCCACTGCTGCTCCCCCCATTCAGAGACACAGGCAGGCAAAGGTATATCCAGACTATAAGACTCATTCCCTACTCTCCTCCAAAATTTTGGAGGAAAAAAGTGAGTCTCACAGTCCCAAAAAATTGTGTATATTTATCAAAATTATCTCTGGAATATGTTTCCAGAGATAATTTTCTAATTATATAAAAATGTTCTATTTCTTTCCTATGTAGTCAAACTGACCTGGCAATATGATTCTACAGGTCAGTAAGATTATGCAGATAATGCAACACATCAGCGCCCCGCGATCACCTCACATGCAAGCCTGTAATGAATGGGTCACCGAGGAGAAAAAAAAAAAACAAGCTAAGCCACAGAAAACCAGAGAAGTTGGTAACTATGCAGATTGCAGATCTCTGATCTTACCACACAACTAGCAGTAGCCGTGGAGCATGCCGATGATGTTCCTAGATGCCTCGTCACTGTCGGAGGACTACATAAGCCTAAAGCAAGAAAAGGGAAAACTAACTGCCCCAGAGCAGACCCCAAAGGAATAGATAGCCCCCACACATGTATTGACGGTGAAACAAGATGAAGGTACAAACACAGACAGGAAAATAGGCTGAGCAAATGATGGGGCACAAACTAACTAGACAAGAAAGGAAAGGCAAGTCACTGTCTGCAACCTGCAAAAAATACTACACAAATAATGTCCAACACTTCTGATAGCAAAATTAACCCTGAAGTCACTAGACTTCTCCCACTATATCAGCACTCTGAAATATTCTGAGACAGAGCAAAAAGAGACCAAACTAGTAAGGGACAAAAAGCCAATTGGCAAAATACTGATAAATAAGAGTGGAAATTCAGCACAGTCCCCAGCAGGGGCTGGCTGACCACACCAAAAAACTGAATAGACCAACAAAATCAAGTGTGAACATTAGCAGAAAAACTTAGCTTTAGATGACTGGAACAGAGCTGAAAACCAAGAGCTGACAAGCCAGAAGGAATCACCAGCAACTGAATAGGGCATCGGCTGTCTTAAATCCAATCTGAGAATCCCGAGATCCAATCATCATCCCCATACACCACCAGAGGGAGTTCAGAAGGAGAACCAGAGAATGAACTCACAACACAAGCCGATGCGCATGTCAAATGATGTACTCCCCTGCCAGTGCGTGTTACATGCTGGTGTAAGAGAATAACAACGGGATTTACAGGTTAACAGCCTCTTCTGTTGATGCTCTGCTCCACCCACTCTTGTTAGAGGCACATGATGGCTGAATAAACCTGCCATCACATACTGGAAAATATGTGTGTTCAGCGTGCAATCCCGTATCAAGTTTAGGGAGGTAGCATATGATGTACCAGTACATCATATGTTGGTAAGGGGTTAATGATCAAATTTTCTCTATGAAATAGAATTTGATGCAGAAATTATCCAGGTAAAAGACACATGTGCATTCTCATGTAATCCATACATGACTAAAACAGGAAAGTTTTGTCAAAGAAAATACCACTAAAACAATTTTTTTCCTACTAAAATAAGGGGTGGATATCAACACTGCAGCCATTCATGAGGCGCCTTGGCTTTTGGCATGCACAGCACAGCCAGCAAGGATAAGTAACATTAGTTATTATGACTTTTAACCCAGTGTTGGCCATTACAGAAAACTAGAGCCAGAAAAAACCCTTTAAGAAAGCTTAAAAATAAAATATGTTAAAGAGGGGGTCATATTAATGATGTTTTAAGAAATATGTTACAAGTTCTCCTCTTTTCTTGAGCACCACCTGCTCGTTAATCCATATCTCATAGTTTGCAAAGTTGTTTTCAAAATGCCTAACCTTCAGCCTCCTCCAATGAAAATACAGCTGTGAGATGTTCAATGATTTCCAATTGGAGGAAGCTGATGGACAGGCCAATGCCACAGCAGCATTAGCTTTATTTTTTTAAATTTTATATTTATTTTTTTGTTTCTTTAAGCACATAAACTTGTATCTGATGCAACATTGGTTGCTCCAAATAAAACCGCTTCTTTGCTAACCTTGATGTGACCCTTTAGTTTGCATCATTGTTTATTTTTCTCTGTATAAGCAAAAAAAGCATGAAATTAAAAAATGGCACAGACACAGAATGACCATTCATCAGTAATATAGGAAATGTTTTATATATTCTTTTCGGAACTTTCTATTCTTTATGTAACTTCTATGACATTGTCTCAAACCACTCGTGGTATCCACTTACCTACCCTTCAAACATTCAGCAATAAAAACAAAATATATACCTTGGCTTTATAAAACTAATAGAGTTACGCTTATGCTACAACATTCTCCCTCCTACCCACAATTTCAATTGATCATTGATGCTGACAGGCTTTTTAGAAAGCCTTTTACAAAAGCTCCAGCTTTTTCATTTGTCAAACGTACATGGGTTTCCGTAGTTTATTTTATGATAGTAGACACCCTCACAGAATATGTAACTGGATAGATAGATGCAAAACAACATGTATTTTAAAGAGTAACCATTTTTTATACAAGTGAAGATAAGAACAAAATAATATATTTTATCAGAGACATCTGTTTTTTTTTTCCTCTTGGACTGAACATTCAATCTCAGTTCAAGAGTATAATCTGTCAATCAGGTTAAAAGAATTACAGTAATATCAAATTGATACTTTTTTATCACTTTTGCACAACAAATCACTAATAAAAATATAAATGTTTTGACAATATTTTCTATATCTAAGAAGTATCGTTTCTCCTTGCGGAGATTGACATACTAAGCATGCCGAGATGAGGAGACTTAAAGCTGCAATGCTCCTCTGGGAAATATGCAAATTGTCTCTTCAGAAAAGAAAAGGGCTAGAACCCCAGTGCTGCCTAATGGAAATAGCAATCCTAAAAGTCAATGTCGACCCTTTAACAAGCCTTGTCACATGACTTAGGATAAAGCCAAACCAGAATCTCAATTTGCAGACACTGTTTCGGGGTACTGCCCCTCATCAGCACAAAGTGTGAGGTCTGGTTTGGCTGTATGAAAGGCATCTAACTGATATCCAAGAAGTATCATTTCTCCTTGTGGAGATTAACATGCTAAGCATACCAAGATGAAGAGACTTAAAGCCGCAATGCTCCTCTGGGAAATATGCAAATTGTCTCTTCAGAGAGGAAGAGAAGGACCCTGACGAAGGACGCAGATCCAAAACGTGCACAGGGTTGTGCTCCGTACTGTACCAGACCACCATCACATCACTACCAGGTACTATATTTAGGTACATTGTGTGCCATTTTCACATGGTTTAGTGGATGTCTATTCTCCAAATGTCCAATATAATTGTCTTATGATTATTAACATATATTTATATACATATTTTTCATTTACAATATATTGGGTAATGGACCATTAATTTAAGTACTTACATGTACCTTACTACCTGGTCAAGCAACATCCTGGTTGATTAGTGCTTCAGTGTGTATTGAAGATTCATTTATAATATTGTATTATTAAATTGTCTGATTTAATCACACACTGTGAATTGCTGATACATAATTTTACTCACTGTGTGTATATATATGTTTATTTAATAATTTTTCACATTCAGCATTTTACTTGATTATTTTTGTCAGTCCTTGGCATTTAAATTTTAATTTTTTAAGTATTTTTTAATCTAATTTTTGGTATGCCTTATTGTTTACTTTAGTTATGGTATTATAATTCATTGATATATTCTCAGCTATCTTTGTGCGAACACTCTCGCATTTTATACCATTGTGCCATTCACTTAAATAAAGGCTTTTTTTACATTCACTTTTTTATTTTATTTTTTATTGCTCCCTCCATTGTTGTGATATTAGCAATTCCATGCTAGGTGGTTTTCCCTTTTGTATATAGTCCCAAATGGTCTGCCATTCAAAACTTTTGGGCATTTATTTATATACTGATTAGTATATGCTCAGACTCATACTCTTTTAGCGTCCATTCTTGTTTAATCAAGAGTTTATGATAGCAGACAATGAGCCTTTTACAATGCTTTGGAGGAAATTTGGCCCAATTCTGTGCAGAATTGTTGTAATTCAGCCACATTGGAGGGTTTCATAGGATGAACCGCCGTTTTAAGATAATGTCACAGCATCTCAATTGGGTTAAGATCAGAACATTGGCTAGGCCACTCTAAAGTCTTAATTTTGTTTTTCTTAAGCCATTCAGGGGTGGAGTTGCTGATGTGCTTTGGATCATTGTCCTGCTGCATAACCCATGTGCACTTCAGCTTGTGGTCATAAACAGATGGCAGGACATTCTCGTTCAGGATTTTTTGGTTGACAACAGAATTCATGGTGCCATTTACCACAGCAAGTCTTCCAGGTCCAGAAGCAGCAAAGCAGCCCCAGTCAATCACACGACAACCACCATATTTTACTGTTGGTATGATGTTCCTTTTCTGAAATGCTGTGTTACTTCTACGCCAGATATAATGGGACTTACACCTTCCAAAAATTTCAACATTTATCTTGTCAGTCTACAAAGTATTCTCCCAAAAGTCCTAGGGATCATCAAAATGTTTTCTGGCAAAACTGAGATGAGCCTTTATGTTCTTATTGCTTAACAGTGTTGTTCAGCTTGGAACTCTACCAAGCTGGCAATTTTTGCACAGGCTTTTTGTTATGGTGGAGTCATGAACACTGACCTTAACTGAGGCAAGTGAGGCCTGCAGTTCTTTGGATGTTGTTGTGGGGTCTTTTGCGACGTCTTGATTGAGTCATCTCTGTGCTCTTGGGATAATTTTGTCAGCTTACAACTCCTGGGAAGGCTCACCACATGTCCATGTTCTTGCCATTTGTGGATAATGGCCTTCACTGTGGTTTACTGGAATTTCAAAGCTTTAAGCATGGCTTTATATCTTTTTTCAGCCTGATAGATCTCAATTTCTTTGTTTCTAATTTGTTCCAGAATTTCTTTGACTATAAACATGATGTCTAGCCTTTTGAAGATCTTTTGATCTACTTTACTTTCTCAGGCAGGTCCTGTTTAAGTTATTTCTTGATTGCAAACAGTTGTGGCAGTGGTCAGGCCTGGGTGTGGCTATGAAATTTGAAATACACAAACAAGAAGTATTCCGCTCACCCCTCTTCACTCCTGATCACACCTCTGACGCACGGAAACACCCTGACCCGGGTGTATAGTGCATGCACAACATAAAGAAGGATTTTTCCAGCGTCTCCAGGAGATAAAATAATAATTGCTTTATTGAGAAAATAAAATCTTCATACCATCAGGTAAATCCTTCCGCAGTAAATGTTTCTGCAGTCTCGAGGCACTTTATTACTATTCATAATAGGTGCCTGGATTCCCTTACATTCATTGGCATTGAAAAGGTGTACAAACCAACTAGGGGAGGGGACCACTGCAGAAAGATTCTCAATCGAGAGTCTTTCTGGATTTACAAATTGGGTACTAGAGTGCCGCATGGTATGAAAAAGAGGAGAGATCTAATCATGCAGTATTCTTAGGCATTCCTTTCTCTTCCATGTTACCCTATTTTCCCATAACAAAAGAAAAGGGAATATAAGTAGGAAGAGGGAAACAAAAGCAGGAAGAAGTAACAGGGAGAAAGAAAAGGAAAAAAAAAAAAATGGTATTTTTTTTTTTTTCTGGGTGTTTTTTTTTTTTTTTTCCCCTTTTTGTCAATAAATTGTACATAAATTGTTTGTGAATCGCAAGACTCTTGTTATAACACCATCAAAATATACTATGGCTTCTTTATAACATTAATGTGTGTTTTTTAACTGTTGACATTATACACTAGTATTTTTTCCTTTTTTTTCTCTTTCTTTTTTCCTCTCATCTTTTTTGTCATTACAAATTTTTTTGTGTGTTGGTCTCCATCCTTTGCACAGTTGATTTAAATTTGTTTTGTTTTTTTTTTTTTTTTTCATGCTAAACGAATGGGTGTGTTTTTCATCTAATTGGTTCACCTGTTTTCTTGATGTGTTTAAATATTTGCTTGGAGACCTTTCTTACGCATTCCATGATTAAGCCCTTTCAGGGTGAAACGCGTAGGAAATTGCTCCCCTCCATACCCCTCTTTATGTCATTTTTACCTGATAGTATGAAGATTTTATATTCTCAATAAAGCAATTATTATTTTATCTCCTGGAGACGCTGGAAAAATCCTTCTTTATGTTATGAAATTTGAACTCCGCTTTCCAAAGATATGATAAACCACAGTTAACTTATGTTTAAAGGAAGGTGGCAAGCACTTTTTCACACAGGGTGTTGTAGGTTTGGATTTATTTTTCTCTTAATAATAAAAAATGGAATGTTTGCACTCAGACTTGTTGGCTTGGGTGAGGATTGTGGCCCCACTGTGTTACAAACCAGACTTACCCCAGAGGGCAGTAAATCAGCAGCTACCTTGGTGTTCTCTGGAGCCTCTACTGGTGAGGTCAGGCTTGTATGGTAGGTACCTGCAAGGTACCACTCCTGGGCAGCTTCTGGCAGTAGCTGCTGACCCCTAAGGGAACAGGACACTGGAGTGACAGGTGCAGGCAAGTACTGTAGATATACTGTCTGGTGAGGATTCCCTTCAGCAGCCCAAGATGACAGAACATGGCACAAAACTCCCAGGTGATAAGCTTGGCTGAGGTTTGCCAAAGTGGAATGGCCTCCAGGTACCTGGTGGCGCAATCTACTACCATCAACATGTATTGGTGACCCCGGGCAGAGTTTATTATCAGCCCCACTAGATCATCGCAATCCGATTAAAAGGTACCTCTATGATGGGCAGAGGTACCAATGGACTCCGGTAGTTTGCAGTGGGTGAGGTCAGTTGGCACTCTGGACACGTGTCACGGTACCTCTGTACCTCCGCATGGACCCCAGGCCAAAAAAATCTGCAGCATGCATTCCTAAAGTGCCCTCCCAGCATGTGGGTGTGAACCATTTTGAGCACCTCGTGATGGTAGGATTGAGGCACTATCAGTTGTTCTACCACTTCATCCTAGATTTTATCAACCCTATAGACTAGATGGTTGACAGCCATGCAGGAAGAAATGTTTCTGCACCAGGAGTGGAGTTACATCCAGGGAGGTTGGCTACAGTACCATGGAGCTTAAATTTCTGAATATGTGCAACTGTAGTCACAGGAACATCAAGTTGCTTGGAGATGGTCTTATAACATTTACCATTAACATGTTTGTCTATAATTTTCTTTCTAATCTTCTGAGACAACTCTTTCTTTCACTTCCTCTGGTCCATGTTGAGTGTGATACACACCATGTCACCAAACAGCACAGTGAGTATCTGTAGCCCTCTATACAAGCCACTCACTGATTCCAAGATTGTAGACACCTTTGATGCTAATTAGTGGACACACCTTGATTTAACATGTCCCTTTTGTCACATTTTCAAAGGTACCATCATTTCTATCTAGGCCTATTTCATGAGTTTTATTTTATTTTTTAATTCTGTCAAAACATGGTTGAAAAGCAATGCCTGACTTTCATTTGCTCATTTTCATAGATTTTTTATCTATTATTACTTTTGTCAGATTCAAGTTATTTCCGTGACCATTGTGGGTTTTTTGTGTCATTAAAAGAGGGGTACCAACAATTTCAACCACATGTGTGTATGTATATGTATGTGTATATACATATTCAGTTGTGGCCAAAAGTATTGCCACCCCTGCAGTTGTGTCAGATAATACTCAGTTTCTTCCTGAAAATGATTGCAAACACAAATTATTTGGTATTATTATCTTCATTTAATTTGTCTTAAATGAAAAAACACAAAAGAGAATGAAGCAAAAAGCAAATCATTGATCATTTCACACAAAACTCCAAAAATGGGCCAGACAAAAGTATTGACACCCTCAGCCTAATACTTGGTTGCACAACCTTTAGCCAAAATAACTGTGACCAACCGCTTCCAGTAACCATCAATGAGTTTCTTACAATGCTCTGCTGGAATTTTAGACCATTCTTCTTTGGTAAAGTGCTCCAGGTCCCTGATATTTGAAGGGTGCCTTCTCCAAACTGCCATTTTTAGATCTCTCCACAGGTGTTCTATGGGATTCAGGTCTGGATTCATTGCTGGCCACCTTAGAAGTCTCCAGTGCTTTCTCTCAAACCATTTTCTAGTGCTTTTTGAAGTGTGTTTTGGGTCATTGTCCTGCTGGAAGACCCATGACCTCTGAGGGAGACCCAGCTTTCTCACACTGGGCCCTACATTATGCTGCAAAATTTGTTGGTAGTCTTCAGACTTCATAATGCCATGCACACGGTCAAGCAGTCCAGTGCCAGAGGCAGCAAAGCAACCCCAAAACATCAGGGAACCTCCACCATGTTTGACTGTAGGGACCGTGTTCTTTTCTGTGAATGCCTCTTTTTTCTCCTGTAAACTCTATGTTGATGCCTTTGCCCAAAAAGCTCTACTTTTGTCTCATCTGACCAAAGAACATTCTTCCAAAACGTTTTAGACTTTTTCAGGTAAGTTTTGGCAAACTCCAGCCTGGCTTTTTTATGTCTCAGGGTAAGAAGTGGGGTCTTCTGGGTTTCCTACCATACAGTCCCTTTTCATTCAGACGCCGACGGATAGTACGGGTTGACACTGTTGTACCCTTGGACAGCAGGGCAGCTTGAACTTGTTTGGATGTTAGTCGAGGTTCTTTATCCAACATCCGCACAATATTGCGTTGAAATCTCTTGTCAATTTTTCTTTTCCGCCCACATTTAGGGTGGTTAGCCACAGTGCCATGGGCTTTAAACTTCTTGATGACACTGTGCACGGTAGACACAGGAACATTCAGGTCTTTGGAGATGGACTTATAGCCTTGAGATTGCTCATGCTTCCTCACAATTTGGTTTCTCAAGTCCTCAGACAGTTCTTTGGTCTTCTTTCTTTTCTCCATGCTCCACGCTTTTCAAACAGTTTCGTATATCTGCTGTTTGATCACGGTCAAAACTTTACAGAGACAACGTGTGTCACTCCGTATAAAAATAGACGGAGATTGACAATTTTCCATACAGACACCATATAGCGGTGTACGCTCCTCACACACTACAGTGTACCGGCTGGTATCACGGACAAATACAAGTTATCTGTGTGTGACTCTGGAAAAACAAGCCGAGGAGATTTTCTATTTTTCCAGACCTACACCTTATAGAGCTGTCCGCTTTTCAAACAGTTTCATATATCTGCTGTTTGATTATGGTCAAAACTGTTATGATTGGGTCAGTGAGGAGGAAAACAAAACCAAGCTAAGTCACAGATTACCAGAGAGGTTGGTAACTACGCAGATTGCAGACCACTGATCCTAACAACACAACTAACAGCAGCCGTGGAGCGTACCTACGATGATTCTAGATGCCTCGTCACAGCCGGAGGACTAAATAAGCCTAAAGCAAGAAAAGGGGAAATCTAAACTGCCCCAGAGCAGACCCCAAAGGAATAGACAGCCCCCACGCATGTATTGACGGTGAAACAAGATGAAAGCACAAACACAGGTAGGAAAATAGGCTGAGCAAATGATGGGGCCCACACTATCTAGAAAGGACAGGAAAGGAAAGACACTGTCTGCAATCATGCCAAAAAACTCTGCAATAAATATCCAATACTTCTGATAGCAAAAAAAACCCTGAAGTCACTAGACTTCACCCACTATATCAGCACTCTGCCACATTCTGAGAACAGAGCAAAAGGAGGCCAATCTAATAAGGGACAAAAAGCAAACTGGCACATACAGTAACACAAGAGTGGAAATTCAGCACAGGCCCAGCCGGGGCTGGCTGACCACACAAAAACTGAATAGACAAAACCAAATCAAATGTGAACATTAGCAGAGAAAACTTTGCTTGAGAAGACAGGAACTGAGCTGGAAACCAAGACCTAAGGAGGCAGGAAAAAATCACCAGCATGGGAATAGGGAGTCGGCTTTCTTAAATCCAGTCTGAGACTCCAGATGTCCAATCGTCATCCTCATTATCAGGTGGCAGGTCTCTGTTAATTAGATCAGCTTCATTACCTCCTGCCACCACCAGAGGGAGCCCGGAAAGAGAACTCACAACTCCTCTGTCAGCACAAACAGTTCCCTCACCAGAAATCAGAGGCAGACCAGAAAATGAGCTCACAACAGTACCCCCCTTGAGGAGGGATCACCGAACCCTCATCCATGCCACCAGGCTGATCAGGATGGGCCCGGGGAAAAGCACAAACCAATATATTGGCATGAATGTCAGAGGCAGAGACCCAAGAATTATCCTCCTGGCCATAACTCTTCCATTTGACCAAATACTGGAGTCTCCGGCTAACCAAACGAGAATCCAATATTTTCTCTACCTCATATTCCACATTGCCTTTAACCAATACAGGGTCAGGAGGTGCCGCCATAGGAACTACTGGCTCAACAAACCTCTTCAACAGCGATTTGTGAAATACGTTATGGATCTTAAACGTAACTGGAGGAGCCAATCGAAAAGAAACAGGATTAAGAATCGCCAAAATCTTATAAGGTCCAATAAATCTTGGCTTGAACTTTGGAGATGCAACCTTCATAGAAATATTCTTGGACGATAACCAAACCATATCACCCACTTTAAACCGGGGACCAATGATCCTATGCCGGTTGGAAAACCACTGGGCCTTTTCCTGAGAGAGTGACAACTTATCCACCACTTTGTCCCAAATCTGCTGCATTCTCTCTACCACAGTGTCCACACCTGGGCAGGCCGAAGATTCCACTTGCCCTGGATAAAATCGAGAATGAAACTCAAAGTTACAGAAAAAGGGCGACATCAAAGTGGCAGAACTAGCTCTATTGTTTAACGCAAATTTGGCCAAGAGCAAAAATGTGACCCAGGACTCCAAAGTCTGGTTTGTTCTCTCAGTTTACCCATTGGTCTGAGGATGAAACGCAGAGGAGAAAGATAACTAAATTCCCAGAGTCGAACAAAAGGCTTTCCAGAATCTGGAAACAAACTGGACTCCTCTGTCCGACACAATGTTCTCAGGAATCTCATGCAACCGAACCACCTGTTGTAAAAACAAGGGCACCAACTCTGAGGAAGATGGCAACTTTGGGAATGGTACAAGATGGACCATCTTAGAAAATCTATCACAAATCACCCAGATAACAGTCATTCTCTGAGAGACAGGAAGATCAGAAATAAAATCCATTGAAATATGGGTCCATGGCCTCTTGGGCACCGGCAGGGGCATCAACAACCCACTAGAACAAGAACAGGGTTTAGACCGAGAACAAGTCCCACAGGACTGCACAAAATTCCTGACATCACGAGATAAGGCAGGCCACCAAAAAGACAGACTCACCAAATCTCTGGTACCAAAAATACCTGGATGACCAGCCAATGCAGAGCAATGAACTTCAGACATCACTCTCTTCCTCCACTGGTCAGGATCATGCAATTTTTCCATAGGACAACGCTCAGGTTTATCCTCCTGAAATTCCTCCAGGGCATGTCTCAAATTGGGCGAAATGGCAGAAAGAATTACCCCCTCACCTAGGATGGTAGTAGGCTCAGTCACAATAAGAGAATCAGCAAAGAAACTCCTAGAAAGGGCGTCTGCCTTAACATTCTTAGTGCCCGGAAGAAAAGAGACCACAAAAATAAAACTCATGAAAAACAAGGCCCACCTAGCCTGTCTAGGATTCAAGCGCTTGGCCGACTCCAGATAAATCAAATTCTTGTGGTCAGTGAGGACCACAACTTGATGTCTAGCTCCCTCCATCCAATGTCTCTACTCTTCAAATGCCCATTTCATGGCCAACAATTCCCGTTTCCCCACATCATAGTTGCGTTCAGATGGGGAGAACTTTCGAGAAAAGAAGGCACAGGGATTCATCTTAGAAGTCACAGGATCTTTTTGGGACAAAACAGCTCCTGCACCAATCTCAGAAGCATCTACCTCCACCTGAAATGGAAGTGAGACATCAGTTTGCTGTAAAACCAAAGCAGAAGTGATTCTCTGCTGAAGCTCCTGAAATGCTGAGACAGCCTCTGGAGACCAATTCAGCACATCAGCGCCCTTCTTGGTCAGATCAGTCAGTGGTTTAACAATACCAGAAAAATTACCTATAAATTTACGATAAAAATTAGCAAAACCCAAAAACTTCTGGAGAGCCTTCAAAGAAGTGGGCTGAACCCAATCATAAATGGCCTGTACCTTGGCCGGATCCATTTCAATAGTCAATAGAACAGCGGAGAATGGAAGGAGCGAAACGATGATTGCAAAATTATCAAAATGTATTAAATATATTACAAAAAAGTGCACAAAATCATGATGAAGTGTCAATATAAAACAGATGAATGTACACCCAAAAAGGATCCCTCCACTGACCCAGATGGAAAAAATGTCCACCTATATATGATATTATCAGTATATCCACAATAGATAGTTAATTTGCAACACAATCAAGGTTTAAAAAGTACCCAAGGACACCCGGTACTGATCAAAATCCTCCCATATATATAGTGTAAACAACAGGTCCAAAAAGGCTCCACTCATATTATACTGCATCATTGAATAATTATGAAGTGCAGTAAAGGTAGGTATGCCCAAATAAGAGCTGCAGAAAGCAGTATGGTAAAGCTATATACCGTATTTTTCGCTTTATAAGACGCTCCGGATTATAAGACGCACCCCAAATTTTGAGGAGAAAAATAGGAAAAAAACTTTATTTTTAATAAAATGGTGGTGCATCTTATAATCCATGCGTCTTATTGCTTACCAGGGGTGGTGATGGAGGAGGCCGGAGTGGAACATTGCTGCTGGGATGAGGGGGTGTTTTGATGTGCAGCGTGCCGCTGCCGGTGTCTGTTACTGCCGCCGCCCTCTGTCCCCTGATGCTTGCCACCACCGCCACGCTCTGTCCCCCGGTGCCTGCTTGCCACCACCGCCGCACTCTGTCCCCCAGTGCTTGCCACCACCGCCACGCTGTCCCCCGGTGCCTGCTTGCCACCACCGCCGCGCTCTCCCCCGGTTCTTACCGCCACCACCACGCTCTGTCCCCCGGTTCTTACCGCCATGCTCCTATCCCCCGGTGTTTGCCGCCATCGCCACGCTCTGTCCCGTTCTGAGGGTACTTGCCGTGGCACTCTGTGCCCTGATGCTGCCGCTGCGCTGTCCGCCACCGCCGCGCTCCTGTCCCCCGGTGGTTTCTTCCGCCGCGCTCCTGTCCCCCGGTGGTTTCTTCCGCCCCACCGCCACCGCCGCGCTCTGTCCCGTTCAGCGTGGGGGGGTCTCTGTTGCTCCATGCCTGCTTTCTTCCTGGAAAATGGCCGCCGCGCATGCGCAGACGGACATCTCGGCACTGAAATCTCGGGAGATGAGATTTCAGCGCTGAAATCTCATCTCCCGAGATTTCAGTGCCGAGATGTCCGTCTGCGCATGGGCGGCGGCCATTTTCCAGGAAGAAAGCAGGCATGGAGCGACAGAGACCCCCCCACGCTGAACGGGACAGAGCGAGGCGGCGGCGGTGGGGCGGAAGAAACCACCAGGGGACAGGAGCGCGGCGGTGGCGGACAGCGCAGCGGCAGCATCAGGGCACAGAGTGCCGCGGCAAGTACCCTCAGTGGCAGCGCAAATGTATATCCTCTTTGTAAGACGCACCCCCTTTTTCCCCTCAATTTTGGGGGAAAAAAAGTGCGTCTTACAAAGCGGAAAATACGGTAATATATTGTATTACCAGAGTGTCCACGGTGAATAGAAAAAAGTAGAGATGCAATCAAAAATAAGTGCGTCCATACCAGTTAAGGTCCCTATATATATATTATCGTAGCAGTATATCCACAATGGGAAGGTGCCAGTAAAGTATCATGCTGCACCATTGAGCAGTCATGAGATGCAGCAGTCAAAATATATATATATATATATGCCAGGAGCATTTGCTACAAAGGACAATTGAATGTAAGGAAGCACTTACCAAGGGGAACACAGGGGGAGAGTGAGGGAGCGTCTGGTGGTGACCTCCGACTCGCGTTTCGCGGCGTTAACAGGCCGCTTTATCAAGGAGATAATAGCTGCATCTCCACATGACCTTGAAATACCCTATAACCCCCGTCACATGATCCGAATCGGCCAATCAGAAGAGTATAGGCGGCGCATGCGCTCTGGGATCAGCCAGCGCCGTCATACAGAACAGGCGTCATGCTAAGAGTAAATACTGGCCAGCCAAAGCACAACCCGTGGTATATAGCATAAAGACACCTTTCTGTCGGCGGCCCAATGTCTCCACAAAGCGATGCGCACAAACCCTTGTGGTTCGATTCCCAGTGGACTCTGAATGCAGGCACATATAAATTAAGCCATGCGGGGCAAAAATAAATATTTTACCTCCAATAATATATCCCATAATCAGTGATATATAAACCGCAACTTAAATAAACATATAATCTGTGTGATAGATGCATGTTAATGTTACTGCTATCCTATCACATATTAATTTTCAGAGAATAGTATAAAGTTGTGGCAAAAATGTGGGGACCCGATGGGTTTTCCCACATGTCACACAGATTTAATAATTTGGGAATGAATTCATGACCATTTAAAATGAACGAATATTGAGCTTTATGAGAATATCCGATGCTTGCATAAATATTATCCCAAAGATAAGGTCATAAGAGAGAAAACAATATAATCCCCATACAGATATTTCAATAGCCGCCATATCAGACTCCATGTGTGTAAATGGGATAATCTTCAACATTGAAGCAGTCACTAGATTTCATTCCATACGGACACAAATACAGGGCAAAGGTCCACAAGAGACGCAGGATTCTCAAGGTCACTAAATAAAAATGAATGACAGACATATTAGTGCAAAATATAAGGAAAATTAAAAACAAATATAAAAACAACACACCACCAGATCACTTGTTTCAAGGTGATACCGACACGTGGAGAGCAAATCACAGGGGAAAACTAGCCATAATATATAAATGTACTACCACGTTAAGAGAAGGGGGGGGGAAGGTACTCAAAGAGAGAACAGTATATATATTAGCAGAAAATGCACCAAAGCACCCATTACAAATTAGAAAGGTCAAAGAGCCTATTATTTATAGGGTCCAATGCAATTACAAAAATGGGGCGAAACTCAATGTCTCATTAAGTCCCTTAGGGGTCATGGTGTCCAATTGGACAATCCATTTAACTTCCATCTGTGATAAGATTTTTTGTTACCACCACCCCTAATCCCCATATGTAGAGCATCAATCCCTCTAAACTTCAATAGGGCAGCATCACTATTGTGACACAATCTAAAATGTCCGGGAAGAGTCTTTAAATCTTCAATATCGGACACTGTCTCGGCCGCGCCAATGTTCCGCACATGTTC
Organism: Dendrobates tinctorius; assembly: GCF_039654945.1. Classification (NCBI taxonomy): domain Eukaryota; kingdom Metazoa; phylum Chordata; class Amphibia; order Anura; family Dendrobatidae; genus Dendrobates; species Dendrobates tinctorius. Next base: position 20,382,851 of record NW_027361783.1, read on the forward strand.
ACGCACCCTAATCCTAAGTTCTCTAGTTGTACGACCCACATATATCTTGGGACAAGGGAACGTAGCATAGTAAATCATGTTTGCGGATCCACAAGATATCCTCTGTCTTATGTCAAACTCCCTTGTCCCATCAGACGAACTAAACGTAGAACAGAGAAGGACATTGGCGCAGGCGAGACAGTGGCCGCAGGGGATTGATCCCTGAATGGGACCTTTTGAACCGAAAAAGTTTTTAGGATTTTGGACGTAATGACTCTGAACCAACAGATCACTGAGATTCCTGGATCGCCGAGGCGTCATAGGAGGAGAACGACCCAGGAAGGTCCCCAGGGTGGGATCAGTGCTCAAAATTAGCTAATGTCTATTTAGTACGGTGCGCATATTCCGCCACTCATGATTATAAGTTGAGAAGAAACGAACAGGCCCACCATCCTCCATCTTTTGTACCCTCCTGGCAGCATGTAATAGAGTGCCGCGTGGAGTGTGTCTAGCCCTGTCATATCCAGCTTTTATCGATCTACGGCTTTAACCACGTGTCAAGAACTGATGTTTTAAATCTGTGGCTTGTTTTTCAAATTTAGCATCAGTGGAACAAATTTGTCGCATCCTAAGGAATTGTCCAACTGAGATGGCCCTAATGGTAGAAAGATCATGGGCAGATGTAGCATGTAGCAATGCATTGACCGATGTGGGCTTCCTGAAAACATCAGTCTGGATGCGCCCCCCAGAGTCGACCTCAAGACGGATGTCCAGGAAGTCCACAGTCTTACTGTCAAATGTATGCTTCAGACGAATATTATAAATATTGTTATTAAGACTGCCCATGAACTCCCCAAGCTGGTCGGCTGTGCCATCCCACAAAAATATCACATCATCTATGTAGCGATACCATCACAGCACAGCAGGCACTTTTAACTCTGGAGAATAAATCAGAAATCAGGGGTAACGGGTACTGATATTTAACCGTCATCTTGTTAAGGGAACGATAATCAATACAGGTCTTAATGAACCATCTTTCTTGGCCACAAAAAAAACCCAGCCCGTAAGGGTGAAGAGGATGGTCTAATATGACCCTTCTCCAACGCCTCCTTAATATAGGATCACATAGCATCATATTCGGGTACTGATAAGTTGAAAAGCAGACCCTTGGGTAATTTACACCCAGGCATCAACTCAATTGCACTGTCATAGCTCCTATGAGGAGGTAAAGATGCAGACTTACTCTCACTAAATACATCAGAAAAATTGGCCAAATAATCAGGAATATCATGAGACTGAGGAGAAGTGGAGAAAACAGGAGTGTCCCAAAGAACACACTGACAACCCCAACTCACCACAGACACAGATTTCCAATCCAAAACTGGATTATGAATTTGCAACCAGAGAAAACCCAGAACAATAGTATCATGCAAATTGTGTAGCATCAAAAATTTACAATTTTCTTGGTGATCTGGGGCAACTCGCATTATCACCTCGGTCTAAAACTGAGGCTTATTCTCTGCCAATGGAGTAGCATCAATACCCCTCAAAGGAATATGTGTCCGCAGAGGTATCTTGGGAAAACCACAACATTTAGCAAAGTCCAAATCCATCAGATTCAAAGCTGCTCCTGAATCCACAAAAGCCTTAGCGGAAAATGTGGATAAGGAGCAGATCAGAGTAATTGCCAAAAGAAACTTAGGTTGTACACTGCCCACAGCAAATGTGTGTGCAAAATGTTTCTCTCGTTTAGGGCAGACAGAAATAGTATGAGTGGCATCTCCACAGAAAAAAACACAGCTTATTACGCCTTCTAAACTCCTGACGTTGCGCCCTAGACAAAACCCTATCACACTGCATAGGTTCAGATGTTTGTTCAAAAGGTGGCAACGCCTCTCGTGTATTTATACGTTCACGTAAACGCCGATCCACTTGAATGGCTAATGACATAGAATCATCAAGACCAGAGGGAACAGGAAATCCCACCATAACATCTTTTACGGTCTCTGATAAACCCTTCCGGAAGAGAGCTGCCAATGCACCATCATTCCATGTAGTAAGGACCGCCCAGTATCGGAATTTTTGACAGTATACCTCTGCAGAATCTTGACCCTGGTTCAATGCCAACAGGTTTTTCTCAGCTTGATCAACAGCATTAGGTTCATCATACAACAACCCCAAGGCTTGAAAAAATGCGTCCACATTAGTCAGAATAGGATTTTCAGGTGTCAGAGAAAAAGCCCAATCCTGGGGATCGCCGCGCAGCAAGGAGATGACAATTTTAACCTGCTGCACAGAGCTTCCCGATGAGTTAGGCTTCAAGGCAAGAAATACTTTACAATTATTCTTAAAATTCAAAAATTTAGACCGATCTCCAGAAAACACATCAGGAGTAGTGATCTTTAGTTCAACAGCATGTGACTGAGTAAGATAGGTGGAAATTTCACGCACTTCAGCAGCGAGCTGCTCCACACGATTAGACAATTGCTCAATCTCCATTAGCGAAAAATCCTCCTACGGCCCCAGAGAAAAAGAGGAAAAAATACATATATATAAAAAAAAAAAATTCTGACCCTTTTTTCTAACAATTCTTTCCTGCTTTTGAGTACGCTAGAATCTGCAGTATGGCTGGTGATTCTGTTATGATTGGGTCACTGAGGAGGAAAACAAAACCAAGCTAAGTCACAGAAAACCAGAGAGGTTGGTAACTACGTGGATTGCAGACCCCTGATCCTAACCACACAACTAACAGCAGCCGTGGAGCGTACCTACGATGATTCTAGATGCCTCGTCACAGCCGGAGGACTAAATAAGCCTAAAGCAAGAAAAGGGGAAATCTAAACTACCCCAAAGCAGACCCCAAAGGAATAGACAGCCCCCACACATGTATTGACGGTGAAACAAGATGAAAGCACAAACACAGGTAGGGAAATAGGCTGAGCAAACGATGGGGCCCACATTAACTAGAAAGGACAGGAAAGGAAAGATACTGTCTGCAATCACACCAAAAACCCTGCAAAAAATGTCCAACATTTTTAATAGCAAAAAAAACCCTGAATAGAGATGAGCGACTTTCCTTTTTTCATGAAACCCGACTTTCGCAAAAGTCGGGTGGAACAAAATCGGCCGATTATCGTGAAAAGTTGAAGGCCGACTGAAACACGAAACCCAATGCAAGTCAATGGGGAAGCAAAGTCAGCAGGCAGTGGAGGACAGGAAGCACACCTACAGTGCCCTTTTGAATGCCAAAAACATCAATTCTTATTAATGAAGCATTTCAACCTTAATTTACTTCATAATACTAGTTACGCACTGAAAAATGGGGGTTATTTGGCTAAATTTGTGGGGGGATAGGGCTGGCTCCAGGTTTTCATGTGCCCTGGGCCAAAGAGCGCCGCTTTAACACATAGCACAACTCAAGATGCTCCGATACGGCAGAGAAATAGCGGTATAGTACAATGAAAAATACTTCACTTTTTACATCTGATGACTGATATCCATTTTAAATTCTCCAATAGCTCCAAAAAACGGACAGTATATTACTCCATACAGTATTATGGCCACCGCATAGTGCGCTATGCAGAGTAATGAGGCCCATATATTTCTCCAAACAGAATCATTGGTCCCATATAATGTTTGAAACAGTATATGATGAGCTGCACTGTCTTATGGGCCCAAATAATGCTCCATATATAATGGGCCCCATTTCTAATCCTCTAGTATATAATGGGCCCTGTAAATGCTGCTCCAGTGTCTGATGTCCACCTTTGGAATGCTCCAGTGTATGGTGGGCCCCATATATCATTCTCCAGAGTATAGTGCTCCCCAAAAATTGCTGTCCCAACATTGAAAACAATTAAATAAGTCTCCTCAAATAAGTCTCCTTGCTAAGGAATCCCTGTACTAGTCTGGGCGTACAGACGTGATGTCATTGCGCTCTCTGATCAGAATATCACTGTCAGGAAACGCGGAAGACGTCATGGCGGTGGAGCAGGGAGAGGTAAATATTTCAACTTTGCAAGTGCTGTGATCCTGAGCAAGCAGGGGGGCCCACTCGTTGGCGATGGCACTGGCACAGGTCCCCTCATAGTATGGTGGTGTGTCTGACGGCGGGTGGGCCGAACCTGCACTTTCATCTGCACCTTCCTCTTTGTCACCGTGTAAGGTGGGACAGTATATGTGAAGGGTAACCTGAGTTTCATCAGGGTCAGATTCTGGCTGTGTAGAGTGCGAGGGGAATGTAGTGATCTGGGTCAATGTACCAGCAGAATCATCTAGCAGTGGCTGGGCATCAGTGCACTTGTGACGCCCCCAGGAGTACGGTCACCACAGTGGAATTACCTTCCTCCTAGGGAGTGTGATGTCATGCTTGGTAGCAGCGAAGGATCTCTCTAGCAGTTAAACCAGCACACAACACATTTCCCACTCCAGGCCAGCAGAGAGACCTCTGAACCTGACTGCTGAGGAGCTACTCTCTGTGGTCGGGAGGAGGTAAGTTAGGGCAGTCTGTGAAGGGAAGGGGAAGTGTGTGGACATGAGAAGGGGAGCTGGAGGATGAGCAGAGTTAAGGCTCACTCCTAGCTGGAGCACATGGTCTGGATTCCGGTCTCCGAGTTTGTAGGGACACTGTCGTTCCTGCAGCCGAAACCGGAGGAAGTAGCAGTTGTTAATGCTCTGTACCCAACTAAGGCTTGGAGGCCCCAGCAGTGACATGTGGGAGCCAGAAGGAAAAGGCTACGGCTGCCTGCCATACGAGCAAGTTCCAAGAGTCAACAGGGGGAACTTCATTGAACTCAGCACTGCGAGTACCTCAGATAAGCGCTAGAACGGAGGCCACACTACCTATCTGCAGAGAGAGAATTCCAAATTTGCTTCCAGGCTGACTAACTCCTTCTCCATCTGCACTCTGGGTCCTGGATGGCACTTACCAAGTACAGGTAAAGGAACTGCACGACTGTGTCTGTCATCTTTCTCCTGCGCCTGGCACATGGCTCAGCTACATCCTGCACTGCACACCATCTACCAACTCTTTCATCTGCCCTGCGACTACGGCCCTGCCTATGCAGGTCTTCTACATCTTAGCTGCACCACAACATCTGTCCCAGAGAAGCGACACTGCAGCGCTAGTCAATCTAATCAGAAACCACAGGTGGTGTCACGTATCATTCACCTATAAACGTAATTCACCCCTTTGCATGGATGCCCAGGGCCACGGAACGGGTCACCACCACCATGACACATCCCTGTGAGACACCGGCCTGGTACCGATTAACCCCACTGCCCTGGCTGGCCACCCACACTCCATGTCAGATTCATCTTGGACTGGGGAATTCACGATTTGACTTGATAACCCAGGCATGGTATGTGCGAAAGAGCTACATGGACTAATGTGAAGTGTGGCCTGCTGCATCATTCACTTTGGGTGGGGGTGCAGGACACAAGGAAAGGGGTTCTTCCTGACCAGGAGCCAGCCCTTGATGACTCAGTGCTTGCATTTTTTGAAACTTCAGAAGAGGAGGGCATATTTGCTGTAGTCTGTTTCGGCAATGTAAGCCAAAACCAGTTTCTCATGCTCAGGCTTTAAAAACAGTTAACCTACTCCCAGAAAAGGTAGCCTTCCAGGCGTTCCGGAGCCAGACCATGACGCAGGCTCAACATCTCCTGCCTTAGCTGCTATTGTGCTTTTGCCACTACCAGCAGATGCACCACCACCATCAGCACCAACTGGCCCCTCCACACCCACGTCCGCAGCCTCTTCCACCAAACTTCAAAATTTAGCACAAAATAGACACAAAATAACATCAGATATATGGCACTGTATCAGAAGCATACAGCTCTATTCAGTCAAAGGATAATTGTCACTCTCCATATATATTCCATCAGTCACACAGAGATGCTCATAGGCTCAGTATGGATTAGACAAGAATATAAAAAGAAGACAAAGTGTACAGTATCATCAGATAGCAGGTATATATAGCATAGTTTAAACATTATCAATGTACGTCTATATATCAGGAGTAGTGTTGAGCCACCCCGCTAGTGTTTTGGTTCATCGCACAGGAGACAAGTTTGTCGAATGTTCGTCGAACCACATTGAAAACAATGGCAGGCAAACACAAACACATACAAACACATAGAAACCAATTACAAAACACCTTAAAAGGTGTCCCAAAGCCGAAAAAGTGCTCAGAAGACAAAAATTATCATATGGAAAAGGTCAACTTCATTTAGAAAAGAGGTGGAGGAGTAAAAGGAGGAGGTGGAGGAGACACAGATATAGGCTTGTCATGCCCTTATGAAGTCAAGAAAGGCTGGAATTAAAATGTAAAATACAAACCAAAAAAACAAATTCTGAAATCGAACACGATCATATACCGTCGGACTTCCCACCAATAAATTATGCCAACTGGCGATTGGGCGGCGTTATTCCCACGAACCTCCAAACAGCGTCCATGAAGGCAAAGTGTTTGCTTTCCGGGGGCAGTATGATTGCAAAGCTGAACCTTAAAGGAATGTCCAAAAGGGCACCACCAGGAGTGGAGCCTGTGGCCTAATTGGACTCCACCCGGGAAACCACAATCATGCCACGTCAAGAAAGATGCACACATTTAAAGCTTTGTCGATTCTGTGTGTTGTGTGGTATGTCCGTTTGTAGTTGTGCTAGGGATTTGTCATCTTTATTCCGTTAACGAACGAGACTCTGGCATGCCCCCGCGGTACGCATCAAGCTTACTAGAGGGATACGCGAGGCTCTGGCACGCGAGATTGGGCAATAACAGGTCTATCATGGCCTTACATGTCTGGGGCTGCATGCATGCTACACTGAAAGGACCAGCTTTTGTCACTTACAATTGCAGATAACCCGCTGAACATCGTTAGTGATGGGGATCTGTGATTGCAATTATTCCCCGCGAACGATGATTTCCCAGTAAGTGCAGGTCAACCGCAATTCCTGAATTAGGCCTAACCGGCATTCCTGAAAAAATGCAAAAAATTACGTGTCCAAACCACAGGTGCTATAGCTTGCTTAACAGTTCGGCAGCCGTTCTCAGGCCCAGTATGGATTCAACAAGATTCTAGAAAGTTGATAAAGGGTACAGTTTCACCGGATAACACGTATATATGTAGCATAGTTTACACATTAAAAACCTATGTCTATATATCAGGAGGCAGGCTCAGACGGTCTCAGGCCCAGTATGGATTAGACATGATTGGACAAAGGTGAGAAAGGGTACCGTATCACTGGATAACAGGTATGTATACCATAGTTTACACATTAAAAACCTATGTCTATAGATCAGGAGGCAAGCTCAGACGGTCTCAGGCCCAGTATGGATTAGACGTGATTGGACAAAGGTGACAAAGGTTACTGTATCACTGGATAACAGGTATGTATAGCATAGTTTACACATTAAAAATATATGTCTATAGATCAGGAGGCAGACTCAGACGTTCTCAGGTCCAGTATGGATTTGACCAGATTGTACAAAGTTGAGAAAGGGTACATTATCACTGGATTGCAGGTATATATAGCATAGTTTAAACATTTAAAATCTCCGTGTTCTCAGTATGGATTAGACAACAATCTAAAAAGTCGAAAAAAGGAAATGTATTTGAAGCGTACACCAGTATACACTTTTGGTGGTATTTTTTAATCTTCATATATATTTCTGTCTCAGTAAGACAGTCCAGACTCTCTGCAATAGGAAATGAGATGCATACAATTACTGACATAAAGTCTAGTGATTGCAGAAATCTAGGAATTACTATTCACAGGAAAAACTTCCGTCACAATTCTCAGAGGCAATGCTGACCCTCAATTAATTAGTGTGTGGAGACAGCAAAACATTTCTTTGTGAAGAAAGTGTTGCTGTATCGCAGTACCGTTAATCTCATCGCCGTTACTCATATCCATCCAATTTTGATCACAGGGAGAGATGTAAACATGGTACTCACTGCCTATCATGATCTGTCACGAAACTTTGTAGTGCAAAACACAGAAGCCACAGGCCGTAGGTGATTCAATTGGATTGGCATGAGAGGGCACATTTAAAAATGTGCGCTGAATGTCCCCTCTGTGGGTAGGAAAATTGTGAAAGCTGATGAGAAACCACCAGTGCATCTCATTGTGAGTCGACGTCCATAAGAAATGGAAGCCATTGATCATCTGAAGCTAGAGCCTGGCCAGCGGGACAGAGCGTAGCTACGTCTTAACCATCATCTATCAGTTCACCAAATTTGTAGTGGCAGTCCCAGTGAAAGATTTGACAGCCCAGATAACACAGCGGAGGAGCAGGGAGAGATAAACATTGCAAATGCTGGGGCCCTGCCCAAGCAAGGGGGGCCCACTCGTGGGTGTCGGTACTGGCACTGGGCCCCTCATAGTACGGCAGTGTGTCTGATGGCGGGTGTGCACCCCCACCGACAGAGACACTTGATTGCACTATGAGGGACCCTGTGCCAGTGCCCGCGCCCAAGAGTCAGCCCACCCACCTGTCCAGGGCAATGGCACTCGCATGGTTGCGTGCTCTAGGAGGTGACCCCGGCCATGGGGGGAGGAGGCAGCCCAGTTAGGGAGGTTTACAAAATGGCATATGTTGATGTGGGACATTCACCTGCTGCTAAAGGCGAAATTGGTCAAGTCCCAGGAAGAGGAGGACCAAAGAAAGCCATTTTTCTGGCAACCTATGTGTCAGGGGTAAGATGTAACAAAATCCTTGGAAACCCACGCATGGTTCATTTTAATGAAGGTTAGATCATCCACATTTTGGGTCGAGAGACGGGTCCTTTTTTCTGTCAGGATTGATCCAGCAGCACTGATGACTCTTTCCGATAGCACACTTGCAGCTGGGCAAGCGAGCTCCTGTAAGGCATATTGTGCCAATTCAGGCCAGGTGTCCAGTTTAGCGGCCCAGTAGTCAAATGGGAATGAACTGTGAGGGAGAACATCGATATGGGACGAGAAGTAGTTTGTAACCATAGTTGACAAGTGCTGTCTCCTGTCACTTTTAATTGATGCAGTATTACCAGTCGTGTGAGCGGGACTTGAAAAATCAGTCCACAACATGGTCATGAAACCCCTGTCTCCAACGCCACTTCTGATGTGTGCACCACCAACACCTCTTCCAAGTTGCCCCCGGCCCCTATGGCTCGTGAGAGAACCATCACCGCTGCTGTGTGCTGGGAATGCCTCAACCAACCGGTTTACCAGAGTTGCTTGTTTGCTAGCCAATATTAGGTCAAGGTTCTCCAGTGGCACGATGTTTTGTAATTTGCCTTTATAGCGTGGATCCAGGATGCTGGCCAACCAGTAGTCGTCATCGTTCATCATTTTTGCAATGCGGGAGTCCCTTTTTAGGATCTGCAAGGCATAATCTGACATGTGGGCCAATGTTCCCGGTGTCAATAATGCACTGCGAGTGCTGGGTGGAGGAGCACTTTCTGGCAAATCCACATCCCTCCAGTCACGCATAAACCCTGTACCAGACCTTGCCACACCAACATTTTCTCTTGCCTCACGAGAAGCATCCTCCTCCCCTAAATAATCATCCCCATCATCATCCTCCTCCTCTTCTTCTTCTTCCTCCACCTCGTCCAGGAGAGTTCCCAGAGCAGACAATGGCTGACTGTCATCAAGGCTTCCCTCCTCCTCTTCTTCATCATCCTCGGCTGCAGACGCCTGCTCCTTAATGTGCGTCAAAGTTTGCATGAGCAGACGCATAAGTGGGATGCTCATGCTTATGATGGCGTCGTCTGCGCTTACCAGCCGTGTGCATTCCTCAAAACACTGAAGGACTTTACAGAGGTCTTTCAGCTTCGACCACTGCACATCTGTCAACTCCATGTCTGCCCTCAAAGTGCCTGCCTGTGTATCCTCCCACAAATGCATTATGGCCTGCCTCTGTTCGCACAGCCGCTCAACCATGTGCAGGGTGGAGTTCTACCTTGTTGCAACGTCGATAATTAAGCGGTGTTTGGGAAGGTGGAGCAATCGCTGCAGCTTTTGCATACGACTGGAGTGTACCGGCGACCGGCGGATGTGCGAGCACAGTCTTTGGACCTTCTGGAGCAGGCCTGTTAACTCCGGATAATTATTGAGGAAGCACTGCACCACCAGGTTCAAGGTGTGAGCCAAGCAAGTTATGTGTCTGAGTTTTGAAAGGGCTATGGCTGCCACAAAATTCCGGCCGTTATCACTAACTACCTTGCCTGCCTCAAGATGTAGACTGCCCAGCCATGACTCAGTTTGTCGCTGAAAGTAGTCAGCCAGTACCTTGGCGGTGTGTCTGTCTCCCAAACACATCATTTTCAACACAGCCTGCTGACGCTTTCCACTAGCTGATCGATAGGGGGACACCTAGTGTGCAGCAATGGCAGCTGCGGATGGAGTGCTCGTGCGACTGCGTTCTGTGGACGAGCTTTCGCTGGAGGATGAGGAGGGTCGAACGCCTACAGCCAACTGTTTCCTATACCGTGGCTAGGCAGCACTGTCCCACCACCGCTGTCCCCTGTGGACCCTGCATCCACCACATTAACCCAGTGCGCAGTAATGGACACGTAATGGCCCTGGCCATGCCTACTGGACTATGCATCAGTTGTGAGGTGCAGCTTTCCACTCACTGATTGCTTGAGTGCATGTACAATGTGGTCTTTCACATGAAGGTGGAGGGCTGGGATGGCTTTGCGAGAAAAGAAGTGGTGACTGGATAGGTCATAGAGTGGTACTGCGTAGGCCATGAGTTCGCTGAAAGCTGTGCTTTCAACCAACCGATAGGGCATCATCTCTAATGAGATTAGTTTTGCAATGTGGGCGTTCAAACCCAGTGTACGCGGATGAGAGGATGAGTACTTTCTTGTCCTAGTCATAGTCTCTCGTAGGGTGAGCTGGACTTGAGAGCTGCATATGGTCGAACTAGCAGTGGACATGGCGGACTGAGAGAGGGTTGATGATGGTGATGGAGTTGGTGTTCTTTCTGATGGCCTAGATTCAGTCTTTCGTTGCAATAACAGTGTGATTCCCTGACTGATTTGCCATTGCGACGACAACTCAATATTTGCTGCTGGTGATGTGCTAACCAGTGGGCTTACAGTGGGGGAAACAATGTAGTGTTGCTAACTACCTTCTTTGGAAGGAGTTGCACATGTGGTGCGTGAGTTTTGGTAGTCCGTCCACGCTTGCAAGTTCATGGTGGTTAATTGTCTTAGCATGCAACTGGTATTCAAATTTCTCAGATTTTTCCCTCGGCTAAAGGTCTTTGCGCACTTCTTACAGATAACCTTTGCCTGATCATTAGGATTTTGTCCAAAAAAGTGCCACACTGCACTCTTCCTACTATGGAAGACATTTTGAGGCCTTGCACGCTGTGCTATTTTGACTGTCTGGCCAAGCTGTCCTGCAACTCTTTTGGTTTTTGTTACCTGTTTTTGGACTGCTCCGGGCCTGCCAGATAACAGCTGTTGTGATGTCGATGCCCGCTGCGGATGCTCCTCCTCCTCTTCTGAGCTATTGGCAGCGGCACCCTCTTCCCCCAATGGATGCCAATCTGGGTCAACAACTTGGTCATCCATCACCTCCTCTTCAATTTCATGTGCAATTTCCTCTGTGTCACCGTGTAAGGTGGTATAGTATGCGGGGGAGTTGGAAGTTTCGCCCCCAGCAGTTCGCCCCCAGCATTTCGCCCCCAGCAGTTTGCCCCCAGCAGTTTGCCCCCAGGTACACTTCGCCCCCGAACATTTCGCCCCCAGCATTTCGCCCCCAGGTTGTTTCGCCCCCGCACATTTCGCCCCCGCACATTTTGCCCCCAGCAGTTCGCCCCCGCACATTTCGCCCCCGCACATTTCGCCCCCAGCAGTTCGCCCCCGGATGTTTCGCCCCGGATGTTTCGCCCCCGGATGTTTCGCCCCCGGATGTTTCGCCCCCAGCAGTTCGCCCCCAGCAGTTCGCCCCCGGATGTTTCGCCCCCGGATGTTTCGCCCCCAGCAGTTCGCCCCCGGATGTTTCGCCCCCAGCAGTTTGCCCCCCGCAGTTCGCCCCCGGATGTTTCGCCCCCAGCAGTTCGCCCCCGCATGTTTCGCCCTCAGCAGTTCGCCCCCGGATGTTTCGCCCCCAGCAGTTCGCCCACAGCAGTTCGCCCCCGCATGTTTCGCCCCCAGCAGTTCACCCCCAGCAGGTCACCCCCGGATGTTTCGCCCCCGGATGTTTCGCCCCCAGCAGTTCACCCCCGGATATTTCGCTCCCAACAGTTCGCCCCCGGATGTTTCACCCCCAGCAGTTTGCCCCCGGATGTTTCGCCCCCAGCAGTTCGCCCCCGCATGTTTCACCCCCAGAAGTTCGCCCCCAGCAGTTCGCCCCCAGATGTTTCGTCCCCGGATGTTTCGCCCCCAGCAGTTCGCCCCCAGCAGTTCGCCCCCGGATGTTTCGCCCCTAGCAGTTCGCCCCCGGATATTTCGCCCCCGGATGTTTTGCCCCCAGCAGTTCGCCCCCAGCAGTTCGTCCCCGGATGTTTCGCCCCCAGCAATTCGCCCCCGGATGTTTCGCCCCTGGATGTTTCGCCCCCAGCATTTCACCCCCGGATGTTCACCCCCGGATGTTTCACCCCCAGCAGTTCGCCCCCGGATGTTTCGCCCCCAGCAGTTCGCCCCCGGATGTTTCACCCCCAGATGTTTTGCCCCCTGTCAGTTCGCCCCCAGCAGTTCATCCCTGGATGTTTTGCCTCTAGCAATTTGCTCCTGGATCTTTCGCATCCGGGAAAAACCTGCCTGAACTGAACATTGGCAGGTTTGCTTATCACTAATAATACACCATATGAGTCTAAGATATACAATTCTGATCAAATTAGTTTTTTTATTCTCAAACTTTGTTTTCTAGATGAGTAATTTTACAAACAGACAGGAAAATAGTAGGATTTCATTGGTTACTAAGGAGGTCGTGCCCCCTTGGGAGCAGAACGGATCCTGGCTCCCTATGATACATTCAGGGCTGCTTGTTCACAGCCCTCTGCAAAGCTCCCCTTCACCCTCCGCTCATGTGCTCTGTCCTGGACAAGAGGAGGGCTCCCCCCTGCCTGTGTAAAGCCGTTACAGGACGGAACACATAGGGGGGGCTTTGCAGAGGGCTGTAAACCAGCAGCCCTTTATACATCATAGGGAATATATTGTTAGCTGCATGCTCCTGTGCAGCCACGCCCTCTAGAATCCATCCACAAGTACTGCTACTAAGGAGAAACAACCTCCTTAGCAACCACTGAAATCCTGCAGCACATGGAGCTTTAACTTGGATGAGACTTTTCACACAGAAGTGAAGCTGCTGGAAGGTCTCCTTTGGAAATGAATATCATGAGCACAGGTACTATAACATAACATGTTTTTTGCAGAGTTATGCTTTAACTGTATATATCAAAACTGTTTTAACAAGAAACATAAAAAGGTATAGAGGGGAAGGATTAGAGAAAAAGAGAAAATACAAATTGCAGGTTATAATGCTTGAATTATTTTACAGCTAAAAACACTGCTCTCAAAACATACAATATGTGACCATGAACTAAAAATCAAAGCTGTAGGCAATGCCTCTCAGATAATCCATCAAGCTTCTATTATCGAAATCTTGCACGATACGTTTAACCCTTGCTGAAATTGCAGCATACTTTTTGTTTCTTGCAGCGATGGGATTTCCTGCTATTATCTGAATAATTTCAAAACTATGGAGCTCTTGCTGATGTTTCAGACAGTTAATGAACCGGTATATATTTTGGAAAAGAGTACCACATGTTTCTCGAAAGCTACGGTGCCATCCTTCAACATCATTATTTGTTCGCTGTTGATCATTCAATGTTCGTTCATACACATTCCAGAATTGAACTGGAAACAAAGGTGCTTGACGTCCTCTGCGATTCATTCGACCGATATAGCTGTCTTCAAAATAGTTGGCAATAGGTATTGCTTCTTGTGGAAAGTCAGGATCTTCCACCAATTCTTCAAATGATTGCACAACATTCTGTGGTGGTAGAAAGGCCAGGGCAGGTATCATGCGTATCCAACGGGCAAATTCATGGTCACCTTGGTATTGCATCTTGAGTCCTTCATTTTGAACTTTACGCCAAACCGACTGTGAAAGGTGGAAAAAGCAGCCAGTCTTCAGAAGGTTGGGGAATTCACTTTCAAATGCCTGTATTGCAGCTAGTTCAAAATCCAACATCAGGTTGTCTGGCTGCAGTCCAGGCTGCAAGTTCTTCAGCTCTTGCAGCAACCTCTGGTATGTAGAACGGCTCTTGTCTGTCAGCAAGGTGTACACTACAGACAGCGCTGGACACCGGAGAGAGAGTTGAATAACTGGGTTTGTTTATTTTTTAACAGCGCAGCTTGGGGCCATTATATATATGCAAGAAAGCTGGAAGAAGAGTGGCTCAACTGAGATTGTTGCTGAGGACTCAGTGTGCTGCTAGAGCAGGGGTTGGCTTCCGCCCGTACTTAACATGCATCCATGAAGAAAGACCTCCGCGCTCCTGAAGTCCTATACAAATCCTTTATTGCATTTCAAAGTTCCAAAAGTGCCAGACCACCATCACCCACCCACATATATGCATATATATACACACACACACTGTTCAGGCGTACAGTGTGCATATATATATATATATATATATATCTACATCTAGCTCTGGAGATTGGATCTGAATTAATTCCAATCTTTCGGTATGATCAGCCTGATCTGATCCTATCTTTCCAGTGATCGGCCAACACTAGTTGGAATCAGTAGGCCTCACTACATTATATTACCCTCAAAGTTTCCCTTGAAGGCAAAAATCACATAGTATTTTATATCAGCACCTTATAGTGTAGCATTTTTCACATTTGTGCAAAATAAACTTTGCAATAATTATGCATAATGGAATTGTTTTAATACAATGTTAAATGGTTAAGTAGCTTACCAGAGTCATGCAGAAGGAACTGCTGCTGGACACCATCAATACTGATCACCTGGAACTCGAGGGGGATAACAAGTTGATCAACGGTTTGAGGTAACCTTGGGATATTGCCAAGTTGCCTTGCTAATCGTATTGTCCTCTTCAGTGATGCTTTCCTCGGGAGAAGTGCTGCAACATTAGAATGGGCACCTGAAACGACGTCTGTGAGAATCTGTTGTGGTGTCTCCTGTGTTGTCCTTGCCCTGGTCACAGCCTCATTAACAAGTCGGATTGCTTCAGGTCTTGCAGCTTGTGCTGCGTGATTGTGAAGATTGACTACTTTCACAACTTCGCCAGATTCTTCATTGGTCCAAACACGTCCCTTGCAAGTCGACCGTTTTTCACATACCCAGATGGAATGGACATCGTCAGCGGTTCGTTTGGAAAATAAGTAAATGTGATTCTCATGGGCCAACTTGCTCCTTCCATGTTTGGACAGAACTGAATTCATAGTTGTAGAAAGTGAATTGCTGTGGAAGCTGACTGATTTTTTGTGGCAGTACACTTCTCTCATTGTGGAGATTTCAGACACTGCTATATTCTGATATACAGATGGAATAAAAGCTAGTCTAATGTAACTTGCAGGACATGTGACCATGCTACTTGTTACATCTGCAACAAAACTTGCAACAAAGCAGGTCAGTGCTGGGTCAGGTAAAAGTTCAAAATTGTTTAGATTTTAGGCCTCTTGCACACTGTAATTTTAGAGTGGTTTCACACTTGTGTTTGTGGCCGCCAGAGGTCGATCCGCTCTGGATCTGACATCCAGCTGACCCCAGGGCAATGCTGGCTGAATGCTGGCATTCCGCTTGCATTGCCCATAGAAGTGAACGGCTGGGTTCCGCGATCTGCAGACGCCCGTTCGCTTTCGTAATGCCGCATTCCGCTATCAGTGTCAGAACAAAAAGAAGAGCATTTTCTTCTTTTCGTTCCGCTGCAGGTTAGCAGAATGCGGCATTACAGAAGCGAACGGGCGGCCTGTAGTGCATATGTAGCGGAAGTTTGAAAGCACCCTTATGCTGCCACTGTTTTAGAACTCCAAAGCACGTGCTTTACTGGCATTTTTCAGAGCGCTTTTGTGAGCGCTCTCGGTAATGACCCATAAGATACAGGCTATTGATGAACGCTAAGTGCTCAAAAATAGCTCCTGTAATAAAATAAAAAGAGCTGGCCGAAACAACACCTCGCTTTTCTAGCCATTGACTTATCTACTATATAATTGTCTAAGGGTCACTTTCGTCTTTCTGTCTGTAACGTTTTATTTGTATATTCATTGGTCGCGGCGTCTGTCTGTCATGTAAATACAAGTCGCTGATTGGTCGTGGCAAAACGCCCACGACCAATCAGCGACGGTCACAGTCTGCCATAAAAATGGCCGCTGCTTCACTGCCCTGTACTCACCGCTGACCGCTCACACAGGGTTAATGCCAGCGTTAACGGATCGCGGTGTACCGCACTCCGTTAACGCTGCTATTAACCCTGTGTGACCAACTTTTCGCTATTGATGGTGCCTATGCAGCATCAATAGTGAAAAGATGTAATGTTAAATATAATAATGATAAAAAAAAAAAGTTATTCTCACCCCCTCCAACGTCACGCTGTCCTCCGCGCCTCTCTCCAATGCACACCGTCCAGGACCTGCGATGATGTCATGGTCATGTGACCGCGACATCATCGCAGGTCCTACGCTCAGACCGGAAGCCACCGCCAGCACTGCAGAGAGGCGCGAGGACTTCAGGGCCCGTGGCTGAGGTGAGTATATCTTTATTATTTTTTTTAAACACGAATATAGTGCCCACATTCCTAGACTACGTGGACAGTGCAATATACTACGTGACCAGTGCAATATACTATGTTGGCTGGCCAATATACTATGTGCGCTGTGTAATTTACTATGTGCGCTGTGCAATTTACTACGTGGACTGTGCAATTTACTACGTGCGCTGTCCAAAATACTACGTCGGCTGTCCAATATACTACGTGGCCTGTACAATGTACTACGTGGACTGTCCAATATACTACATAACCTGTGCAACATACCACGTGGCTGTGCCTTCTAGAATACCCGATACATTAGAATCGGGCCACCATGTAGTATATTCAAAATTGGCAATCTTCTTAGCGATTTTCCAGTGCTTAGCACTTGGGAAAGTGGCTACTGTGAAAGCGGTCTTAGGGCTAAAACACAAGGCCAAAATTCCCTGCCTAATTTGGGGCCGAAACATCTGGGGGCAAAAAGCAGGGGGCGAAACATCCGGGGGCGAACTGCTGTGGGAGAACTGCTGGGGACAAAACATCCGGGGGCGAACTGCTGGGGGCAAAACATCTGGGGGCGAACTGCTGGGGATGAAACATCCGGGGGCGAACTGCTGTGGGCGAACTGCTGGGGACAAAACATCCGGGGGCGAACTGCTGGGGGCGAAACATCCGGGGGCGAACTGCTGGGGGTGAAACATCCGGGGGTGAAACATCCGGGGGCGAACTGCTGGGGGTGAAACATCCGGGGGCGAACTGCTGAGGGCGAACTGCTGGGGGCAAAACATCCGGGGGCGAACTGCTGGGGGCGAAGTGCTGGGGGCGAAACATCCGGGGGCGAACTGCTGGGGGCGAAACATCCGGGGGCGAACTGCAGGGGGCGAAACATCCGGGGGCGAACTGCTGGGGGTGAATCATCCGGGGGCGAAACATCCGGGGGCGAACTGCTGGGGGCGAAACATCCGGGTGCGAACTGCCTGGGGGCGAAACATCCGGGTACGAACTGCTGGGGGCGAACTGCTGGAGGCGAAACATCCGGGGGTGAACTGCTGGAGGCGAACTGCTGGGGGTGAAACATCCGGGGGTGAACTGCTGGGGGCGAAACATCCGGGGGTAAACTGCTGGGGGCGAACTGCTGGGGGCGAAACATCCGGGGGCGAACTGCTGGGGGCGAAACATCCGGGGGCAAAACATCCGGGGGGCGAACTGCTGGGGGCGAAACATCCGGGGGCGAACTTCTGGGGGCGAAACATCCGGGGGCGAACTGCTGGGGGCGAAACATCCGGGGGCGAAACATCCGGGGGCGAACTGCTGGGGGCGAAACATCCAGGGGTGAAACATCCGGGGGCGAACTGCTGGGGGTGAAACATCCGGGGGCGAACTGCTGGGGGCGAACTGCTGGGGGCGAAACATCCGGGGGCGAAATGCTGGGGGCGAACTGCTGGGGGCGAAACATCCGGGGGCGAACTGCTGGGGGTGAAACATCCGGGGGCGAACTGCAGGGGGCGAAACATCCGGGGGCGAACTGCTGGGGGTGAATCATCCGGGGGCGAAACATCCGGGGGCGAACTGCTGGGGGCGAAACATCCGGGGGCGAACTGCTGGGGGCGAAACATCCGGGTACGAACTGCTGGGGGCGAGCTGCTGGAGGCGAAACATCCGGGGGTGAACTGCTGGAGGCGAACTGCTGGGGGCGAAACATCCGGGGGCGAACTGCTGGGGGCGGAACATCCGGGGGTGAACTGCTGGGGGTGAACTGCTGGGGGCGAAACATCCGGGGGCGAACTGCTGGGGGCGAAACATCCGGGGGCGAACTGCTGGGGGCGAAACATCCGGGGGCGAACTGCTGGGGGCGAAACATCCGGGGGCGAACTCCTGGGGGCGAAACATCCGGGGGCGAAACATCCGGGGGTGAAACATCCGGGGGCGAACTGCTGGGGGTGAAACATCCGGGGGCGAACTGCTGGGGGCGAAACATCCGGGGGCGAACTGCTGGGGGCGAAACATCCGGGGGCGAACTGCTGGGGGCGAAATGTGCGGGGGCGAAATGTGCGGGGGCGAAACAACCTGGGGGCGAAATGCTGGGGGCGAAATATTCGGGGGCGAAGTGTACCTGGGGGCGAGCTGCTGGGGGCGAAATGCTGGGGGCGAACTGCTGTGGGCGAAACTTCCTAAAACCAGTATGCGGGAAGGGGCACCTGAGTTTGCCTCAGTACACTGCGAGGACAATGTAGTGCTCTGAGTGAATGTATCAGCAGAAAAATCTAGCAGTGGCTGTGCATCAGTGCACTCCATGTCAGATTCATCTTGGACTGGGGAATTCACGATTTAACTTGCTAACCAAGGCATGGTATGTGAAAAGAGCTAGAAGGAGTAAGCAGTAGTGTGGCCTGCCACATCCTTCATTTTTGGTAGGGGTGAAGGACACAAGGAAAGGTGTTGTTCCTGACCAGGATCCTCCACTGATGCCTCAGTGCTTTTATTTTTTGAAACTTCAGAAGAGGAGGCGAGAGAGCTGGAGGTTGTGTCAGCAATGTAAGCCAAAACTTGTTCCTGAAGCTCCAGCTTTAAAAGTAGTAGATAAACTACTCCCAGAAAAGAGAGCCTTCGAGGCCTTGTGGAGCCAGACGATGATGCAGGCTCAACACCTCCTGCCTTTAGTGCTATTGTGCTTTTGCCACTACCAACAGATGCAACACCACCACCATCGGGACGAGCTGGCAACCCCCATACACTTCCATGGCGTCTTCCACCATACTTCCTCATTTTTGTGAAAATGTATCCAAAATACCACCAGCTATATGGTACTGTAAAGCAAGGTAGAAGGTGTATCTACTATTGGTAGGAATTTGAGTCTCACTATAGATTTGAGGACCCTGAACTATTGTCTCAGGCCCAGGAGAGATTACACCTCAATGTAACAGGCTGAAATTGGATGGTACATGACAAGGTGGAGAGTGTCTATAGGATTGGTGAGAATTTGAATCTCTCTAGAGATTTGAGGACGGAGAACTATTGTCTCAGGCCCAGGAGAGAATACACCTCAATGTAACAGGCTGAAATTGGATGGTGTATGACAAGGTGGAGGGTGTCTATAGGATTGGTGAGAATTTGAATCTCACTATAGATTTGAGGATGCTGAACTATTGTCCCAGGCCAAGGAAAGATTACACCTCAATGTAACAGGCTGAAATTGGATGGTGTATGACAAGGTGGAGGGTGTCTTTAGGATTGATTAGAATTTGAATATCACTATAGATTTGAGGACGCTGAACTATTGTCTCAGGCCCAGTAGAGATTACACCTCAATGTAACAGGCTGAAATTGGTTGGTTTAAAAACACATGTGACATGCACACATATGAACAAGTCGGTAGGACACTGTTCATACCACCCACTGACTCAAACACAAACAGAGAGCACAGAATAACAATTGTGCAGAAATATCCTGTAGTAAAACATATTACAGTAGTCACCAAGTGCTGATAAAAAGATGATAACAAATACAGGGTATTTAGTCGATATGTTTTTTTGCAAAAAAAATGTATACCAAGCTGCCTCACCGCGTCAAGGTAACCCTATTGAAGCAGTCCCTATCTAATGTATTTAAAACCTGAACATGTGAACAGTGTCTAAATGAACAGGATGAAGACAGGCGCTTCCCAGTATGGGCACGTAGTGCAAGCCAGCTTTTTATGTGCATGTCAAACAAGAGAGGGGTGGAGTCTCTCAAATCATGCATAGGCATGGAAAAAACTGGATTAAAAACACATGTGACATGCACACATATGAACAAGTCGGTAGGACACTGTTCATACCACCCACTGACTCAAACACAAACAGAGAGCCCAGAATAACAATTGTGCAGAAATATCCTGCAGTAAAATATATAACAGTAGTCAGCAAGTGCTGATTAAAAGATGATAACAAATACAGGGTATTTAGTCAATACGTTTTTTTTGCAAAAAAATGTATACCAAGCTGCCTCACTGCGTCAAGGTAACCCTTTTGAAGCAGTCCCTATCTAATGTATTTAAAACCTGAACATGTTAACAGTGTCTAAATGAACAGGATGAAGACAGGCGTTTCCCAGTATGGGCACGTGGTGCAAGCCAGCTTTTTATGTGCATGTCACACAAGAGAGGGGTGGGGTCTCTCAAATCATGCATAGGCACGGAAAAAACTGGATTAGAAACACATGTGACATGCACACATATGAACAAGTCGGTAGGACACTGTTCATACCACCCACTGACTCAAACCTTAACAGAGAGCACAGAATAACAATTGTGCAGAAATATCCTGCAGTAAAACATATAACAGTAGTCAGCAAGTGCTGATAAAAAGATGATAACAAATACAGGGTATTTAGTCAATACGTTTTTTTTGCAAAAAAAGTATACCAAGCTGCCTCACCGCGTCAAGGTAACCCTATTGAAGCAGTCCCTATCTAATGTATTTAAAACCTGAACATGTGAACAGTGTCTAAATGAACAGGATGAAGACAGGCGCTTCCCAGTATGGGCACGTGGTGCAAGTCAGCTTTTTATGTGCATGTCACACAAGAGAGGGGTGGGGTCTCTCAAATCATGCATAGGCATGGAAAAAACTGGATTAAAAACACATGTGACATGCACACATATGAACAAGTCGGTAGGACACTGTTCATACCACCCACTGACTCAAACACAAACAGAGAGCACAGAATAACAATTGTGCAGAAATATCCTGCAGTAAAAGATATAACAGTAGTCAGCAAGTGCTGATAAAAAGATGATAACAAATACAGGGTATTTAGTCGATACATTTTTTTGCAAAAAAATGTATACCAAGCTGCCTCACCGCGTCAAGGTAACCCTATTGAAGCAGTCCCTATCTAATGTATTTAAAACCTGAACATGTGAACAGTGTCTAAATGAACAGGATGAAGACAGGCGCTTCCCAGTATGGGCACATGGTGCAAGACAGCTTTTTATGTGCATGTCACACAAGAAAGGGGTGGGGTCTCTCAAATCATGCATAGGCACGGAAAAAGCTGGATTAAAAACGCATGTGACATGCACACATATGAACAAGTCGGTAGGACACTGTTCATACCACCCACTGACTCAAACCTTAACAGAGAGCACAGAATAACAATTGTGCAGAAATATCCTGCAGTAAAACATATAACAGTAGTCAGCAAGTGCTGTTAAAAAGATGATAACAAATACAGGGTATTTAGTTGATACATTTTTTTGCAAAAAAATGTATACCAAGCTGCCTCACCGCGTCAAGGTAACCCTATTGAAGCAGTCCCTATCTAATGTATTTAAAACCTGGATTGGAGAGAATTTGAGGTCTCAGAACTATTGTCTCAGGCCCAGGAGAGATTACACCTCAATGTAACAGGCTGAAATTGGATGGTGTATGACAAGGTGGATGGTGTCTATAGGATTGGTGAGAATTTGAATCTCAGTATAGATTTGAGGACGCAGAACTATTGTCTCAGGCCCAGGAGAGATTACATCTCAATGTAACAGGCTGAAATTGGATGGTGTATGACAAGTTGGAGGGTGTCTATAGGATTGGTGAGAATTTGAATCTCACTATAGATTTGGGGACGCAGAACTATTGTCTCAGGCCCAGGAGAGATTACACCTCAATGTAACAGACTGAAATTGGATGGTGTATGACAAGGTGTAGGGTGTCTATAGGATTGGTGAGATTTTGAATCTCACTATAGATTTGAGGACGCAGAACTATTGTCTCTGGCCCAGTAGAGATTACACCTCAATGTAACAGACTGAAATTGGATGGTGTATGACAAGGTGGAGGGTGTCTATAGGATTGGTGAGACTTTGGATCTCACTAGAGATTTGAGGACGCTGACAATGATGCTCTCAGTCCAAGTATGGACGCAGGCAGCCTAATAAGCAGGACTGCTGCACAGTGCACACACAAAAGGGTGGAAAAATGAACGCTTGGTAACTGTGCAGAAAAGAGGAAGAAAAGTATTTTTGTTTTTTAAAAATCAGTTTGCACAGCAGTGTGCAAACAGCAATGCAGCTATCAGGGAGCCTTATAAGGCAGCCTAATAACCAACAGAGCTGATGCACAAAAATATAGCCTCCCCTGTTACTGCACACAAACTGTTGTGTTGTAAGTGGAAATCGCTAACAGCAGAAGCAGTTTTTTTGTACTTCTTCCCTGCCTAACGCTCTCCCTTATTCTGAATCAGCAGCTGCAACCTCTCCCTAATGCTAAGATCGGCAGAAGTAAGATGGCTGTCGGCATTCACGCCCTTTTATAGCCCCTGTGACGCCACACAAAGCAAGCTAATCACTTCCATGCCCTTCTCAAAGATGGTGGTGACCGATGCCCATGTCATCGCGTTGCCCACAGTGTGCGTCCTCCATCATTGGCTGAAATAGGGCACTGGAAGCATCTTTTGAAACGCGACTTTGGCGCTCTGGTCGCTGACCTCGTGGCCGACCTCACACTATGGTCGGGTTTCGTTTCATGAAACCCGACTTCAGCGAAAGTCGCCGACTTTTGAATATGACCGACCCGTTTCTCTCAACTCTACTGATGACCAGTGTATGTAAAAGAGAAAGATTCTTGTAATAAAATGCATAGATATAATAAGGCAGTCAGACTATATTTTTTACACAACTGAACCTTTAACATAAGATTACAGTTGCTAGAATTGTTTTTTACTTTTCCCTTATGCTTTATACTCTGTCTTCTCCAACATACCGTACTTGATCAATGAAATGTTTCGATGTAATCCCCTTTAGAATTTTTTCATAAGTATATGTGATTGATTTTTAACACAATTTAATATACTGGTATATTGCTGGCCACAATTCAAAATATTGAACCATTCATATATCTTGTATGTGTTTTTGCTGATCCTTCAATATTTTACAATATTCATTATAGGACTGATTTGACAGAAATCAAAACTAGATGGGTACAATTGTGTCTATTTGATGGATGACATGAAAAAATATATTTATTTAAGAAGTTTTATTTAATGGTATTTCTTTCTTGAAAGTTATAATAAAACACATGGAATAATGTGTTTTCAGAAAATGATACTGCTTGCAACTGAAAAAAAAAATTGAAAACATGGTTGTTACTAGAAAAGAGCAAATTAATTCATGAAGGATAGCCTTAAAATCTATGATCTTAAAATTTGCAAATGTTATGCAAATATGAATATTTTGTTATTTGATTTGCCATAATCACACAAAAAAATGGCTAATTGCATTTTTTGAGGCTTGGCAAGCTTCTCCATAATTTTCTGCAGCTATGAAATCATATAGCCTATCTCAGTCTATCTAGTGGATTTTCAGACCTTGTATGACTCAGATAGTACTCATGATGTGTCCTACTGGAATAATGGGACAGCCTTCTCTGTGATCTGTCACATTTTTTTCCTCTACTCATCCCACCTCTGGACAGCAGTGTTAGCGGCCCCAAGTGACTTAGCTTCCTGTGCTTCCTTACCATCCCTGGGTTCAGAGATCAATAGATCCAAGATGAGCACTGAGGGCAGGGCCAGCAGTTTGTACTGCAGAGTTGGATTTCACCTCCAGATTCACTCAGGTGACAAAGTTAATCATGTCCATTACACTTCACATCATATTTGATTGAAGTGCATAATTTTTGAGGTCTCTCTCATTCTCTCTATCTTTCATTTCTGTAAAATTAATTACTTTCCAATCAGTAATTTATTGAAAACATTTGGCATGCTGAAGAGTTCTAATTTCAAATGATCCACCCATCTCTATTTGATATACTTACTCCAGAATTTTGAATTTTTTCACCTAATAATAATTCTAATGAGCAAGCTATAAAGTTATTGTCTACACTAGTACACTTTATTCTCATCTAAATTGCATTTTTCAGACTATAGGATGCACCATTATCAAGAAAAAAATATTGCTTAAAAGTGCTTATGTCATGATGCTCACAGTCAGGGATATCCTGACTCCCTTCGTTAACTATTTGTAATTTTGGTGCTGGAGTTTTTTGTCTTGTAGCCAATAGCTGCATTTCTTTTGAAGAAGCAGGGAGGAATGAAGACAATGCATTTCTTTCAGAGTCATTCACCATCATTGAATTGAAGGGTAGAAATGAAGCCTTCTGAAAATAAGCGGTTATACAATACGCTCATAATAATTTCATTTTTAAAAAATATAAAAAGAGAGAAACAAAAACAAGACACTGTTCCTCGTTCACCAATTTATAATAAAAAAAAGTTCCTGTGCAGGTCTGGCGTGCTTCCCACAGCATTCTCAGAGTCCGGCTCTCGATCAGTGAGACACGCTGACTGTAAAGAACAGTAGCATTACTGATGTCAATGCTTATCAGAGTCACCGGGTCACGCTGTGCTGCATGACACCTGGAGACTGAAGTGCAGTGATGTCAGTAAAGTTAAGTCACGCTCGCTAAGTGCAGAGTGAGCCGAATTAGGGGAATGTCATGGGATATCAATGAACTATATCAGGCCTGCGTGGGATTTTTTTTTTATAATAAACTGATGAACGAGTTACAGTGATTTTTTTTTTATTTCTCTGTCTTTATGTTTTTCAGGTTACATTTGTGGACCACTTTGGATTTCCTGGATTACATCTGACCTGCATGGGATTTTTTCATAATAACTTGGTGAACCAGTGAAAGTGTTGGGGAGTGTTTATTTAAATGAAGTATTTTTTTGTGCGTATGTTTTTTCATTATTATTACTGGGTAAGTAATAGAGGTGTCTGATAGATACCTCTTCATTACTAACACTTGGGCTTGTAGAGCGCCCCGCGTGCGCACAGCGGTGTGAGGGTGCACGAGAGAGCGCGCGCGGAGTGCAGTACCGAGGGGTAGTCGGTATCGGGCCCGTTGACTTCAACTGGGACGGTGTAACGGCGGCTGTGACCCGGTCCGTGGCCCTGGGGCGGCCATTAAATAAAATAGGGGAAGGGGAAAAGTTGTTTGTGATGATAGTGTGTTGTTAGATGTGGTAAAAATGAAGATAAAGTTTATAGATGAATAAATACGTGATGCCACCTGTGGTATTCTGGTCAGAGGTGACCAGCGCTGAGGTGTTGTTCCCCTGAGACTGTTGATGTTGCGCAGCTGAGGTGAAAATAGCTCTCCACAGGTAGAGCAATAGTCCCACAGGTAGAGCAATAGTCCCAGGGCAAAGACGTTAGATCAATAGTTAAGATGGCTGTGAACGTTGGGGTGCAGAGAAATAAGAGAAGGACACAGAGAGGTGCAGTTTCTTTACCTTTTACTGGCAATTGGTTGCAATCCGGAGTACCACATACAGGTGATGGAATGAGTCCGGCTCGCCTGGAGGCATTCGTGGGATCCACCCTGCCAGGTGGGGTTTATGACCTTCCTTCTGCGCTTTGCGTGTGGGTCTCTGCTGTTTATAACTAAGCTGCGACCCTCAATTGCGTGATGATTTCACTAACCTCTACGGCTGTCAGTGTGAGCCTATTCCACGGGTACCGTCCTTTTCACCATCGGCCCCGGGCTCCTTATCCGCTGCCGTGCCCTCAGGTGTTCAATGTCACACAGGAATTTACAATCCCCTGTACTTTCAGATTTGGCGATCAGGACATGCAGCTCCTGACCACCAAGGACTCTGGCGTCCCCTTTTCTCTCTATTAGCTCTTCGCTCTGGGGTCTGCTACAGTGCCTACAAGTAGTATTCAACCCCCTGCAGATTTAGCAGGTTTACACATTCGGAATTAACTTGGCATTGTGACATTTGGACTGTAGATCAGCCTGGAAGTGTGAAATGCACTGCAGCAAAAAAGAATGTTATTTCTTTGTTTAATTTTTTTTTAAATTGTGAAAAGTTTATTCAGAGGGTCATTTATTATTCAACCCCTCAAACCACCAGAATTTTGTTTGGTTCCCCTAAAGTATTAAGAAGTATTTCAGGCACAAAGAACAATGAGCTTCACATGTTTGGATTAATTATCTCTTTTTCCAGCCTTTTCTGACTATTTAAGACCCTCCCCAAACTTGTGAACAGCACTCATACATGGTCAACATGGGAAAGACAAAGGAGCATTCCAAGGCCATCAGAGACAAGATCGTGGAGGGTCACAAGGCTGGCAAGGGGTACAAAACCCTTTCCAAGGAGTTGGGCCTACCTGTCTCCACTGTTGGGAGCATCATCCGGAAGTGGAAGGCTTATGGAACTACTGTTAGCCTTCCACGGCCTGGACAGCCTTTGAAAGTTTCCTCCCGTGCCGAGGCCAGGCTTGTCCGAAGAGTCAAGGCTAACCCAAGGACAACAAGGAAGGAGCTCCGGGAAGATCTCATGGCAGTGGGGACATTGGTTTCAGTCAATACCATAAGTAACGTACTCCACCGCAATGGTCTCCGTTCCAGACGAGCCCGTAAGGTACCTTTACTTTCAAAGCGTCATGTCAAGGCTCGTCTACAGTTTGCTCATGATCACTTGGAGGACTCTGAGACAGACTGGTTCAAGGTTCTCTGGTCTGATGAGACCAAGATCGAGATCTTTGGTGCCAACCACACACGTGACGTTTGGAGACTGGATGGCACTGCATACGACCCCAAGAATACCATCCCTACAGTCAAGCATGGTGGTGGCAGCATCATGCTGTGGGGCTGTTTCTCAGCCAAGGGGCCTGGCCATCTGGTCCGCATCCATGGGAAGATGGATAGCACGGCCTACCTGGAGATTTTGGCCAAGAACCTCCGCTCCTCCATCAAGGATCTTAAGATGGGTCGTCATTTCATCTTCCAACAAGACAACGACCCAAAGCACACAGCCAACAAAACCTAGGCCTGGTTCAAGAGGCAAAAAATCAAGGTGTTGGAGTGGCCTAGTCAGTCTCCTGACCTTAACCCAATTGAAAACTTGTGGAAGGAGCTCAAGATTAAAGTCCACATGAGACACCCAAAGAACCTAGATAACTTGGAGAAGATCTGCATGGAGGAGTGGGCCAAGATAACTCCAGAGACCTGTGCCGGCCTGATCAGGTCTTATAAAAGACGATTATTAGCTGTAATTGCAAACAAGGGTTATTCCACAAAATATTAAACCTAGGGGTTGAATAATAATTGACCCACACTTGTATGTTTAAAATTTATTAAAATTTAACTGAGCAACATAACTTTTTGGTTTGTAAGATTTATGCATCTGTTAATAAATCCTGCTCTTGTGTGAAGTTTGAAGGCTCTAACTTATTTGCATCTTATCAAACCTGCTAAATCTGCAGGGGGTTGAATACTACTTGTAGGCACTGTATATGCAGTTTTAGCTTGCCCGGAGCTTCTTCTCTCTGCTATCGTCCTTCCCCTCCTGTCAGATCAGCTCTCTGTCCCCAACTGACAGGATCTTCCAGAAAGATCTTTTTACCTCACGTTTAACTGTCTTGACATTTTTTCTCTCAGCTCACAGCTCTCGTTTCCATGACAACCCCCTCAGCTCACTTCTAGCTGACTCACCAACCCCCTCTGCTGGCCAGAATTTATAAGGCAGCTCCCTTTTCTGACCTGCAGCAGGAATTGTGATTTAATCTGTTACCTGGCATGGGGGTCCCCTTCTGCCTCAAAGCATGACTTCACCTCATAGAGGGAGGCAATGTCACTATGACAACCGGACTCTGGGTGTCACACTTGATGTCAGCTGTCATCAACCCCAACTACCATTACCTCGATTTCCAACTTACCAAGGCAATCAAGAAGAGTGAAGGCTAGTTATGAGCAAGTATATTTGTTACTCTTCACTATTCGCACGGATAGTACGGTATTCGGGTTACTCGTTACATTGCATGTATTTGTGTACTCGCCTCGCTTTATTTGGCTGTCCGGCCCTGAAGTTTTGCTGCCTCCTTTGCAGCCACTAAACATGCTGGGCTTCTTATCCAATCACAGTAATAATAATAATAATAATAATAATCTTTATTTATATAGCGCCAACATATTCCGCAGCGCTTTACAGTTGAACAGTTTCAAACACAACAGTCATAAGTAACAACGTTAACAATACAATAATTAAAGCGAAATAAGACGACCCTGCTTGTGGAGCTTACAATCTACAATGAGGTGGGGGAGATGCAAAGCATAGGTTTGTATTTACAATGATGTATTTACAATGACGGTCCAGCCATCTTCAGGGGGTGGGGGTTAGATGGAGATAGTGAATGGGCTACACACACACAAACATAACATGACTTTGATTACTGAATGTGATAGGCCGCTCTGAACAAATGCGTTTTGAGCGAGCACCTAAAACTATGCAAATTGTGGATGATCCTAATATCTTGGGGTAGAGCATTCCAGAGGATTGGCGCAGCACGGGAGAAGTCTTGGAGTCGGGAGTGGGAGGTACGGATTAGGGCAGAGGTTAGTCGAAAGTCATTTGCAGAGCGCAGTGGTCGGTTAGGCCGATAGACAGAAATGAGGGAGGAGATGTAAGGGGGTGCCGCACTGTGGAGAGCTTTGTGGGTGAGAACAAGTACTTTGAATTGTACCCTGTAATGAATTGGCAGCCAGTGTAACGACTGGCGAAGAGCGGACGCGTCTGAGTAACGATTAGCCAGATGGACAACCCTGGCTGCTGCATTAAGGATAGACTGGAGAGGGGAGAGTCGAGTGAGAGGGAGGCCAATTAATAGAGCATTACAGTAGTCCAGGCGGGAGTGGATCAGGGCAACAGTGAGAGTTTTTGTTGTTTCCATGGTGAGAAAAGGGCAGATTCTAGAGATGTTCTTTAGGTGTAAGCGGCATGAGCGGGCAAGAGATTGTATATGGGAGGTGAAGGAGAGATCGGAGTCGAACATAACACCCAGACAGCGTGCCTGCTGTAGGGGTGTTATTATGGTGCCACCCACAGAGAGGGAAATGTCAGATTTAGGGAGGTTAGTAGATGGTGGGAGCAGAAGAAGTTCAGTTTTGGAGAGGTTGAGTTTCAGATAGAGAGCAGACATGATGTTGGAGACTGCAGACAGACAGTCAGTGGCGTTCTGTAGTACAGCGGAGGTAAGGTCAGGGGATGATGTGTACAGTTGTGTGTCATCAGCATAAAGATGGTACTGAAAGCCAAATCTGCTGATGGTCTGTCCAATTGGGGCCGTATAGAGAGAGAAGAGAAGGGGGCCAAGGACTGAGCCCTGAGGTACCCCAACAGTGAGAGGAAGAGGAGATGAAGTGGAGCCAGAAAACAGAACACTGAAGGAGCGGTCGGAAAGATAGGAGGAGAACCAGGAAAGAGCAGTGTCCTTAATGCCTAGTGACTGGAGCCTAGAGAGTAGGAGAGGATGGTCAACAGTGTCGAAAGCTGCAGAAAGGTCGAGAAGAATGAGCAGAGAGTGGTCACCATTACGTTTTGCTGTCAGAAGGTCATTGGTCACTTTGATGAGTGTAGTTTCTGTCGAATGTAGGGGGCGGAAACCGGACTGTGAAGGGTCTAGGAGGGAGTGAGTGGAGAGGTAACGGGTAAGGCGTGAGTATATCAGGCGCTCCAAGAGTTTAGAGATGAAGGGGAGATTGGAGACTGGTCTGTAGTTGTTTGTGCAGGATGGGTCGAGGGTGGGTTTCTTAATGCTGCAGACATCTTGGTTGTGGCATTACTGTGATTGGCTGGCCACCCAGCGTCATAGGGTCTATGTAAGCCCTTCCACTGCCATTTTGCGCACATTGCATCTACATGCATAGGGAGAGATCGCTCAGCTGCTAGGGATAGTCTTTAGGCCTCTTGATAACACAAAAATAACACAAAAGCCCTTTTTAGGGCTACCTGCAGGGTATACTAGGTCAGTGTAGAGTAGGGAGTGAGAGATACCCGAGCAGGGCCAGTTTAAAGGAGCTGGTCACTAGCTCTATAATACCACCAAATAAAAGCTCTTTTCAAAGCTGGCGATGCACACAGCAAAGTCAGAGTAAAGGGAGGGAGAGATTGTGTATTAGGTAGGAAGAGGTTAAAGTGTTTTTCCAGTGTCAACCTTAAAACAGCCTTTGTTAGAGGCAAAGCAAAATTTTTCCAGCACACAGAGTACGAGCATTTTGTGCTGCCTTTTTTTTTAAAAGCATCGGTCTATTTTCCCCGCTGTTCTTGGGTTCATGCCCTACGCAAAGCAGTAGTCCAAACATTTACTACTGCCTGCTACCAAGCATGCACCAGGCTATTTTCCCCACTGATTTTGTGGTCCCAGCCTGCCTTCTGCTGTCCACATTAGTCCACTTAAAATGGTGTTTATTGCCCTATGCAAAGCAGTAGTTCAAACATTATCAGAGCAGTGGCTGCACCTCCAACCTGGTCTGTTCGTGTGCGATAATGAGCGTAACATGGTGGTGGCTTTAAAGGTCGGCAAGCTGGTACACACGCCATGCATGGCTTACGTGCTGAACCTAGTTGTTCAGAAATTTCTGAAAAGTTACCCTGCCTTGCCGTACCTAATTGAGAAGGTGTGCCCTATTAGTGCCCATTTGCCAATTCACTGACTCATTTGCGACCTGTCCACATGGTGAAACTCAAACTATCATATGTTGGTGAGGATTAGAGAGCAGCAGAGGGCAGTAGCTGAATACCAGCTTCAACATGCCCATCAGACTGAGAGTCAGCCACCACACAACAACTGTCGAGTGGGTGTATATCGCTGACATTTGTGAGGTTCTTGAGTACTTTGAGTACTGCAAAGGAGTTACATCATCTACTCAAATGTTCACATTAAAATTTTTACATCACATTTTGGTTATGCGAAAGTCCCAAGAGCCAATATTAAGAATTTGTCAAGCTTGTGAGCAGTGATCAAGCTATTATCAGGGTAACCATACTACTGCTGTGTCTCTTGAAACAATCACTGCATAATCTCAAAGAGGAAGCTTTGATTGCTCAGCATGTTGGCATGGAGCCAGATTTCACAATGGGTGATACTACCCAGCCCAGCCAATATTCTATGGCAACATTGGGTGAAGAGGAGGAAGATAAGGAGGGTGAGGAGGGAGAGGAATTGTTTTTCTGTGCTACCGAGCGGACTCCTAATGTTGTAGAGGTGACACCCAACCCAAGTTTCATGTGTGTGCAGCCTAGATGGGCTGGAGAGGAGGAGGAGGCGAGTCAGCATGAGGAGAGGATGGGTACTGTTCCTGCTTTTGGGGACACAGAACATTTGCCTTTTTGCAGCTTGGCTCACATGGCACAGTTCATGTGTAAGTGTCTGTGGCAAGACCCTCGCGTTATACACATTCTATCCAACAGCCAACACTGGTTGTCCACCTTTCTCAGTCTACGATACCAAGAGAAATTTCCTTCTCTCCTTTTGGAGTCACCAAAGAGCTTTACAATGGAATCGTTCAAGAAGGCCATTGTAGATCAGTTGCTGAAAACATCACCCTCAGACAATGCAGGTGGCAGACGTAGTGGCTATTTTCAACACCAAGGGATGATGGGGAGACACAAACACCAGGTCCAACCTTGGTGGGGAGAAATGTGCACAAATTGGGCAATTTTCAATAAACCAGTACAACAGCAAGGGCTATCTATGCCTGTAACAATGCCAATGAGGGAAATGTTGCAGAACATGGTCAAGGGGTGCTTAAACGACGATACGTGCATCCTTTCTGAAGCTTCAGTTCCCTTTAAGTATTGGGTGTTCAAGCTGAACATGTGGCCCGATCTATCCTTATACACCTTGGAGGTGCTGGCATGCTCAGCTGCTAGTGTGATGTCAGAGCATGTTTTTCAGCTCCGATGGGTCAATCATCACTGATAGGCACACATAGAAAATGAAGACAGACTTACCCTGATTAAATTCAACAAGGAATAGATATCTCCGCAGTTTGCAATCCCTCCATATGACAGCAAGCCAACCTAAATTCACCAAAAATGCTGATTCATGCTTCTGCTGTTAATGTCAACCCCTTCCCATAAAAAACGGTTTCCTTCCTTCGTTAACCATGACTCAGCCCATAGGGCTAATTTTTAAAAACCCTAAAGACATTGTGCAGTGGACAAACCAGGACAGTAGAAGCGAGTATTCGCGAAACGGCCGTTGTCCGGCACCTCCCTCCCCTAGCATTCCTCCACGTCCTGCATGTCCACACATTTGATGGAAATTATGTGAAATAAAGACTCACAGTTTTTCAGCTACATTGGTGAGTGCTGCATATTTCTTCTTTTTTTGCTTCACATTGCAGTATTCCTACTCCAGCCTAACTACTATTTGTGATTGGAGGCCCTTGGGATGGTGGCTTCCTGTGTCAGCCATGACTCAGCCCATAGAGCTATTTTTTTTACAAATCCTATGCACATTGTGCAGTGGAAAACCAGGACAGTATTCCTACTCCAGTCTAACTACTATTTGTGATTACAGGCCCGATGGTGGCTTCTGGAATCAACCATGACTCAGCCCACAGAGCTAATTTTTACAAACCCTATGCACATTGTGCAGTGGACAAATCTTGAATATAGAGTGGTCCTACCAAACTAATATTTGTCATTGGAGGTCCTTGTGACAGGTTGTCCCACATTGCAACTGAGATAGGGGAAACATATTCAATAGAAATCTAGGTTTTACAGTTGATCTTGTGTATCTGTACAAATGGCGTAAAACTGACAAACTTATACCCAGAATACCCAGAAACCATTTGTGAGTCAGAAATGCATGCAGGCATATTCTCCAGGTGCTTCCCATTCTGTTTCATCACTTTTCTATCCATTTCAGCCTTTTCCTTAGGCCCCCTGACCCCTTTGTAGGGTCAAGGAGAAGATTACTCGCATTTCCCATTGACTTGCATTGTACTCGCTATTCGGAACGAATACGCAATTTTTACAAAGTACTCATTATGAGTATAGCAATTACGAATATTACGGCACTCGCTCATCACTAACAAAGGCAAAGCACCAGAATTAGTGCATATAATGTGCTGCACCACTTCTGGGGCAGCTGCTTCCTGGTATTTTTAGGCTTGGTAGGGCCCAGTGACAAGGGACATTTCCCAGCCTGATAATATCAGCACTCAGCTATAACATAGCAAGGCCGAAAAAGGACATTTGTCCATCCAGTTCAGCCTATATTCCATCAGAATAAATCCCCAGATCTACATCCTCCTACAGAACCTAATAACTGTAAGATACAATACTGTTACGTTCCAGGAAGACATCCAGGCCTCTCTTGAACCCCTCGACTGAATTCGCCATCACCACCTCCTCAGGCAGGGCATTCCAGATTCTCACTGCCCTTACAGTAAAGGATCCTCTTCTATGTTGGTGGAAAAACCTTCTCTTTTCCAGATGCAGAGTATGCCCCCTTGTGACCGTCACCTTCCTTGGTGTAAACAGATCCTCTTTGAGATATACTGTATGTATTGTTCCCTTATATACTTATACATTGTTATTAGATTGCCCCTCAGTCATATTTTTTCTAGACTAAATAATCCTAATTTTGCTAATCTCTCTGGGTATTGTAGTTCCCCCATCCCCTTTATTAATTTTGTTGCCCTCCTTTGTACTTGCTCTAGTTCCATTATATCCTTCTTGAGCACCGGTGACCAAAACCGTACCAAGTACTCCATGTGCGGTCTAACCAGGGAATTGTACAGAGGCAGTATAATGCTCTCATCATGTGTATCCCGACCTCTTATAATGTACCCAATGATTCTATTTGCCTTGGCAGCCGCTGACTGGCACTGCCTGCTCCAGGTAAGTTTATCTTGAACTAGGATCCCAAGTCCTTCTCCATGTTAGATTTACACAGTGGTTTCCTGTTCAGTGTGTAAAGGGGTATTGATTCCTCCTTCCCATGTGTATAACCTTACATTTATTATTGGTAAACCGCATCTGCAAACTTTCAGCCCAAGTTTCCTACTCATCCAGATCCATCTGTAGCAGAATACTATCATCTCTTGTATTGACTGCTTTCCATAGTTTTGTATCATCTGCAAATATTGATTTTAATGTGTGAACCTTCTAGCAAATTGTTAATAAATATGTTGAAGAGAATAGGTTCCAACACCGAACCCTGCGGTACTCCACTGGTCACAGCAACCCAGTTAGAGAATATACCATTTATAACCACCCTCTGTTTTCCAATGGCTCACCTTGGTCCAGTCTATAGCTTACATCTTCATAAAAACTGATTAGATTGGTTTGACAGGAGCGATTCCTCATTAACCGATGTTAATGTGGAGTGAAACAGTTATTCAAATTGAGATAATCCAGAATAACATCCCTCAGAAACCCTTCAATTATTTTGCCAGTTAAACTTACTGGTCTATGATTTCCAGGTTCACTTTTAGAGCCCTTTTTGAATATTGGTACCACATTTGCTATGTGCTAGTCCTGTGGAACAGACCTCATTGCTATAGAGTCCCTAAATATAAGAAATAGTGGCTTGTCTATTACATTACTTAATAAAAAAGAAGAAGCGGGCGGCACCGCTGTTACCGTGCTAGGATCTGTGGCTTGCAGCAGGCGGTGAGCTCACATGGAGGATTCCCGGGTGCTTGACCTCATAACAAATCACTTGTGGTTTCCAAAGAAAAAAGGTCGCACTCTGCGAGATAATAGTGAAGATTTATTGACGGGTCCCGTGGAAGCGCTCGAGTAGCGCGAAACGGCCGTTGTCAGCCATTTGACACTCTTGTTATCACATCCCCGACGTGACATGTAATTATGTGTCAATAAATCTTCACTATTATCTCGCAGAGTGCGACCTTTTTTCTTTGGAAACCACTATTACATTACTTAGTTCTCTTAGTAATCGTTGGTGCATGCTATCTGGACCCGGAGATTTATGTCTTTTATATGATTCTTTTACTATTGATATAATTGAAGAACAGTTTGGGATTAGTTTTTCTCTCCGTAGCAGTGTGTTTCTCTGTTTCCTTTTTGGCAGCTTTAATTAGTTTTTTAGATAGAGTATTTTTCTCCCTATAGCTTTTTTAGAGCTTCAACAGTGTCATCCTGCTTTAGTAGTTTAAATGCTTTATTTTTACAGCTAATTGCCCCTCTTACTTCTTTGTTTAGCCATATTAGGTTTTTCCTATTTCTTGTCCTTTTTATTTCCACAAGGTATAAGCTTCTTACAGTGCCTATTTAGGATGTTCTTAATCATTTCCCATTTACTATCTGTATTCTTATTTCTGAGGACATTGTCCTAGTCAGCCAGATTAAGGGCATCTCTAAGCTGGTCAAACTTTGCCTTCCTAAAGTTCAGTGTTTCTGTGACTCCCTGACAAGTCCCCTAGCGAAAGACAAGTGAATCTGTAAAATTTTGTGATCACTATATCCTAGATCCCTGACGACCTG
Source organism: Dendrobates tinctorius (assembly GCF_039654945.1). NCBI lineage: Eukaryota > Metazoa > Chordata > Amphibia > Anura > Dendrobatidae > Dendrobates > Dendrobates tinctorius. The sequence continues at coordinate 20,418,829 of NW_027361783.1, forward strand.
CAGATTTGTTATTATGTAAGGTCTATTAGATAGTATTAGATCTAAAAGTGCTACTCCTCTGGTTGGATTCTGCACCAATTGTGAAAGATACTTTTTAATGGTTATTAGCAGAAACATATTTCCTTTATGGGTTTGCAGGTCTCTGTTTCCCAGTTAATATATGGGTAGTTAAAGTCCCCCATAGCAAGGACCTCATTATGGGTTGCAGCTTCATCTGTCTGCCTTAGTAGTAGATTTTCCATGATTTCCATGATTGGGGGTTTGTAACAGACCCCAATGAGAATTTTGTTACTATTTTCCCTCCATGTATTTTGACCCATATGGACTCGACATCCTATGTATGTATGCATGTATGTTGTCTTGGGTCTTCTTTGCCGCACCTCATATCCTTCATCAATATATATTCTGGCTTCATTTTCGAGTTTAATGTTTTCCTTCCCATCCCCTCTTCTTTTAGTTTAGCGCCCTCCTTATGAGTGTAGCTAGACTTCTGGCGAATGTGTGTTTCCCAGGTTTGTTGATGTGTAGTCTGTCTCTGGCAAGGAGTCTGTCATACAGGTAACTCACACCATGGTCCAGGAATCCGAATCCTTTTTGACTGCACAATCATCTTAACCAGTTCTTTGCATCAAGGATCCTGCTCCATCTCCTGCTGCCATGCCTGTCTACTAGAAGGACAGAAGAAAAAACTACCTGTGCATCCAGTTCCTTTACTTTCTTCCCCAACTCTTCAAAGTCCTTGCAGCTGTCTGCTTTACCTTTGCTGATTACCAAAAATGGGGCACCCCATGTCATTTTTTCATTTATTTATTAGGTTAATACATGTACTGTACAGTAAGCAACACATGCAAGGCACTAATTATATATCTCATGGATATGTATTTATCTATCAATGTATCTATCTGTAAGCAGGTGACTGGATGCAAAGCATAGACTAGCTCGAGGTAAAATAGACAACAAAAGTATTTAATACTTCCGGTAGCATGGGAATCTGTGGAACTGGGAAAGCAGTATAACAATAGGAAACTGCACAAACACAAGTGGGTTATACAATGCAAAATACTTTATAAGTTTTACAGTTCAATTAGATAAATAGGAGACATTTCTTACAAGATTATATTAGTGTCTCATTGATACACCCTTTCCTGGGGAATCATAGAATCATAGAATCATAGAATCATAGAATCGTAGAGTTGGAAGGGACCTCCTGGGCCATCTGGTCCAACCCCCTGCTCAAAGCAGGATTTGCTAAATCATCCCAGTCAGATGTCATAGAATCATAGAATCATAGAATCGTAGAGTTGGAAGGGACCTCCTGGGCCATCTGGTCCAACCCCCTGCTCAAAGCAGGATTCGCTAAATCATCCCAGTCAGATGCCTGTCCAGCCTCTGTTTGAAGACTTCCATTGAAGGAGAACTCACCACTTCTCGTGGCAGCCTGTTCCACTCATTGATCACTCTAACTGTCAAAAAGTTTTTTCTAATATCTAATCTGTGTCTCCTCCCATTCAGTTTCATCCCATTGCTTCTAGTCTTTCCTTGTGCAAATGAGAATAAAGTTGATCCTTCTACAATGTGACAGCCCTTTAGATACTTGTAGACAGCTATTAAGTCTCCTCTCAGTCTTCTCTTTTGCAAACTAAACAATCCCAAATCCTGCAACCTTTCCTCATAAGACAGGGTTTGCAGACCGGTCACCATTCTGGTCGCTCTTTTCTGAACTTGCTCCAGTTTGTTGATGTCTTTTTTAAAATGTGGTGTCCAAAACTGGACACAATATTCCAGATGAGGTCTGACCAAAGAGGAGTAGAGGGAAATAATGACTTCACGTGATCTAGACTGTATGCTTCTGTTAATACATCCTAGAATTGCATTTGCCTTTTTTGCTGCTGCATCACATTGTTGACTCATATTCAGTCTGTGATCTATTAGTATACCCAAGTCTTTTTCACATGTGCTGTCACTAAGCCCTATTCCTCCCATTCTGTATATGCTTTTTTCATTTTTATTGCCCAGATGTAGTACTTTGCATTTCTCCCTGTTAAAAACCATTCTGTTAGTTGCTGCCCACTTCTCCAGTTTATTTAAATCTTTTTGAATCATCTCTCTCTCTTCTCTAGTATTAGCTATCCCTCCTAGCTTTGTGTCATCAGCAAATTTAATCAGTTTACCCTCAATTCCTTCATCTAAATCGTTGATAAAGATGTTGAACAATACACTGCCCAGGACAGAGCCCTGTGGTACCCCACTTGAGACATTCTTCCAACTGGATGTGCAGCCATTTACAACCACTCTTTGGGTCCGATCACTAAGCCAGTTATGAATCCACCTAACAGTTGCCTTGTCCATTCCATACTTAGTCATTTTTTCAATAAGGATTGTATGAGAGACTTTGTCAAATGCTTTGCTGAAGTCAAGATATACTATATCTGCAGCATTTCCTTGATCCACCCAATCAGTGATACCGTCATAGAAGGAAATTAAGTTAGTCTGACAAGACTTATTAGTTACAAACCCATGCTGACTCTGTTTAATCACTTCATTCTTATCCAGGTATTGACATACATGTTGTTTAATAATTTGTTCAAAGATCTTTCCTGTTATAGAAGTCAGACTCACCGGCCTATAGTTGCCTGGGTCCACCTTCTTCCCCTTTTTGAAGATAGGAACAACATTTGCTCTTCTCCAGTCTTCTGGCACTTCTCCTGTTCTCCAAGAATTTTCAAAGATTATGGAGAGGGGTTCAAAAATTTCTTCTGCTATCTCCTTCAGTACTCTGGGGTGTAATTCATCTGGACCTGGAGACTTGAATTCATTTAGGTTAGCTAAGTGTTTCCTCACTATCTTTCTGTTTATAGATATCCTGGATTCTTCTATTCCCTTAATAGGACAGTGAAGAACAGTTGATGTTACATTTCCTTTCTGAGAGAAAACAGATGCAAAATAGGAATTTAAAAGTTCAGCCTTCTCAACATCCTGTCTTACCATTTCATCATTTTCATCCTGTAAAAATCCTATAGCATCTTTGACTTTTCTTTTACTTTTGACATATCCCCAAAATCCTTTATTATTGCTTTTGACATCTCTTGCAAGCCTCAATTCATTTTCAGCTTTAGCTAATCTAATTTGTGCCCTGCAGGTTCTACAGACAGCATTATATTCTTCTTTAGATATGGCTCCCTCTTTCCATTTTATAAACATTTTTTTCTTCCTTTTTAGCATGTGCTTAAGTTCTGTGTTCATCCATCCTGGTTTCCTTAAATGCTTCCTATTCTTCCCTCTTTTCGGAATTGTTAACAACTGTGCTTTGAGAATTTCATTTTTCAAGATTTCCCATCCTTCCTGGACATTTTTGTCTTTAAGGATATCCAGCCATTGGATCCCTCCAATTCTCTTTCTGAATCCCTTAAAATCTGCCTTTTTGAAATCTAACCTTGACGTCTGAGTCTTCACAGGTCTTCCACCTCTAGTTATCCAAAATTCTAAAATAGCATGGTCGCTACCTCCTAGGGTCCCAGCCACTTTTACCTCCTCAACCATTTCCTCCCTGTTTATAAGGATTAGATCCAAGGTAGCAGTTCCCCTTGTTTTCTCCTCTACCTTTTGGAAGATAAAGTTGTCAGCAAGAGAGGATAAGAATTTCCTTGACCTGTTAGTTTTGCCTGAGAGAGATTCCCAACAAATGTCTGGATAGTTGAAATCTCCCATGACAACTATGTCATATTTTTTGGAGAACTTGGCCATTTGATGCATAAAGAGTTCATCCATATCTTCAGCTTGCACAGGCGGCCTGTAGTAAATGCCTACAATGGTGTCCTTTCCATTGTTCTGTCTTTGTATTCTTACCCAAACAGTTTCCACAGAACTTCCAGTCTCTGAAGCTTCAATCTCTGTGCAGATATACGCGTTTCTAACATACAATGCGACACCCCCTCCTCGTTTATCAAGTCTGTTTCTTGCAAATAAGTTGTATCCTTCTAGTCTTGTATTCCAATCATGTGTATTGTCCCACCAAGTTTCAGTGATTCCAATTACATCATATTTCTTTTCCTGTGTTAGTAGTTCCAATTCTCCTTGTTTGTTGCCCATGCTTTGTGCATTAGTATAGAAACATTTTAGTTTGTGATTGGTTTCTCTTTCTCCAATATTTTTATTAATTAGATACTTTTGTCTTTGTTCTTCCTTTCCACTTCTAATAGCAGAATTCTCAATAGCATTTGTCAGATGTATGGCTTTTTCTGGTCTTTTGCTTCCCTTCCCATGTTGTTCTAGTTTAAAGCTCTCCTTACAAGTGTAGCAAGGCGACTTCCAAATACATGCTTTCCAGTCTTCGTAAGGTGCACCCCATCTCTAGCAAGTAGTCCATCGTATAAGTAATTCACTCCGTGATCCAGAAATCCAAATCGTTGCTGATGGCACCATCGACGTAGCCAGTTGTTCACCTGCAGAATCTTATTCCACCTCCTTGTTCCATGGCCATCCACTGGGAGGATGGAAGAGAAGACCACCTGCGCTCCCAGTTTTTTCACTTTCTTGCCTAAGTCTTCAAAGTCTCTGCAGATGGTTTCCAGGTCATTTCTTGCGGTGTCATTTGTCCCCACATGTAGTAGCAGGAATGGGTAGTCATCTGTAGGTCTGAAGAGTCCTGATATCCTGTCAGACACATCTTTAATTTTTGCACCTGGAAGACAGCACATTTCTCTTGAAGTTATATCCGGTCTGCAGATAGCGGCCTCTGTTCCTCTCAACAGGGAATCCCCCATGACCACCACTCTCCGTTTCTTCTTCACAACATTTTTCTTTCTCCATCCAGGAGGACTCTGAAGGCGTACAAGGTTGCTGTTTGTTGGCAAAGTCTTATCCTGATGTATTTCTTCATCGTTTTCCTGCGTGAGAGCCTGGTACTTGTTCCTGAGAAGTATGGGTGCTGACTGCCTCCTGATCCTCCTGCTTCTCTGGGTCACATGTCTCCATTCCTCTGTTTCTTCAGGTGCACTTCGAATTTCTTCTCTTTCTGTAACATGAAGAGATAATTCTGCTCTGTCCAAGAACTCTTCACCTTCCTTAATGATCTTCAACGTAGCTAACCTATCTTCGAGATTTTGCAACTTTTCCTCCAACAGGGACACAAGCTTGCATTTGTGGCATGTGAAGTTTGGCTTTTCCACTGGTAAGTCTGTGAACATGTAGCAAGAAATGCAGCTCACCAAATGGCTCCTGGCCTCTTCCATCTTGAGATTTCTTAAAAACGATGAAAGATGAGCTAAAATTTGCTCGCGACAGGCGCGCGGTTTTCCGATTTCCTCTTTTCAGCTGCAACGGCCAAAACCCAGTGATCGTTGAGCTCGCGGAGACTCTTCACCTATCCCAGAAGGCACTGGGAATATGCAAATGACCTCCTCAAGACTCTTCCCCTGGTTTTCCGATTTCCTCTTTTCAGCTGCAACGGCCAAAACCCAGTGATCGTTGAGCTCGCGGAGACTCTTCACCTATCCCAGAAGGCACTGGGAATATGCAAATGACCTCCTCAAGACTCTTCCCCTGGATATACTCATTCCTGTTGACATAATGGCAGTAGCGAGGGTGTCCGGGTATTCCCACTAAGCCGCAAATCCTCCTAACGAAGTCAATTAAGTAACGTTGGGCTTCCTTCACCTCAGCCCTCCCTCACCCCACCTGTTGACTTAACCCAGGCCGACCCCTGTATCGTACGTTGGTGTAGGAAGTGATTGCTCATCTCACTCTTTTCTCCTTTATTTCACCACAAGCATTTTCCCTCGGTCTAAATCTTCTCTTGAATCTTTGGTTCTTGACTGACAGTGGATGTCTCCTAGGCCTAGGGGAAAGAAGGCTGGCATCAGCTCTCAGCTGGTGTCATCTGGTCTCTGGAACTTAAACATCGTAGATCGGGGGTATGGGCCTTGAACGACGTAGTCTGAACTCTGGCTTTTAACTGGTATGGATCTGGTCCTCGGGTCTTGACCGACGTAGTTGGGTCTCTAAAACGTCGTCTGGGCTTACTCTTACAGTGGCCAGTACTTTGCGCTCATATGCTCTTTTCTGAGGCCTGTCACACAGTATTATCAGTATCGTCTCTGGCCCACATCCACACTGCTTCTCTCCTTGGCATGAATTTTCCCCACTGTTTGGCACACAGGAACTGTATATCCATGAACTTTGTCATCTAAGGCACCGGACAAGGTCTCGCATATGAACTTGTCCGCTGTAACCTTTCCAATGTTGGTCATTTCCACATAGCTCCATCTAGCCAGTAAATGATGGCCTTCGCTCACTTATGCCACATCACTACTTATCTATTTATATCTTTGCACATCTTTAACAGCTAAAAGTCTATAATTTCTTTCCTGCATTTTATTCCGGTACGTGTCACACAGATGGCACATATATGTTACACACATACACAGTATGTTACACACAGAAGGTACACACAGATGGCCAACAGAAAACCACACGGATTGCAAAAGTGGATGTATGAAGGTGGCCTTAGGTAAAGTTGCAGAGGTCTAAATTTCAAATGTTTTGGATTTATTTTATTTCAAAACCTATTTGGGTGTGGCTAAATAATTAATTATTTATCAGAATTACATAATGTCTAACATTGAACATTGCGCTCATGATAAAAAAAAAATTACAATTCACATTTCTCTTGGCAGGAAAAACGGAGGGTAAAATAGGTACATTTTTTTTTTTTTTTTTTTACGTGTTTTTGTTGCAGATTTTTCCCCACTGATTAGTATAGATGAAATCTGCAACAAAAACACTGAAAGAATTGACATGCTGCAGAAGTAAATCTGCATCAAATATGCAAGTCACAAATAAGCAAGCTATGCATGAGACTTCAGGATTCTCATTCACTTTGCTGGCATCAGGAAACCCTTCAGGTTTTGTGACAAAACTGCACATTACAACATGCAACAAAAACACAACAAATCTGCAATGTGTGCACAGGTACTAATGTTACAATTCATAGTTTTACAAACGTTCATATTCTAAATCTGTAAACTTTCAGAAACTAATTTTATTTTTACAGAAGTAAGCCAATGCAATTTATTTTATCTAACTATTATATCAATGTGGCAGTGATTCTGAAAGGTGGCACAATGAGACATTTTCATTATATGAAAAAGATTTAGATAACATTTCCATTAAACTTACTTACATGATAAACCTTTAAACAACTGCTTGATAAACTGCTATTTTGACTGGTCAATGGCAAAATGTAGCTTTAATTGGATTTAAAGTTCATTAACAAGATAAACATTTACCCTCCTGTTTATGAATCAACTATGTAATCTCTTGATGGCCATGGCCTGTTGCAAAGTGATCACCAAGTGTTGAATCTGTGCCTCGCTGCAGTACTGACTGGCTTTAACCTCTTCCCGGTAAAAAGGGGTTTGACCTTCATGACTAGGTCAATTTTTTTTTAAATCTGACATGTGTCACTTTATGCAGTAATTACTCTGGGATGCTTTTAAACATCTCAGTGATTTGTTAATGACATTGTACATTTTCTTTCAGGTACATTTAGGTCAATATGATTTGCGTTAAATTATGAAAATATTGGAAATTTGATTAAAATTTAGAAGAATTCTCAATATTGGAAGTTTGAATATTTATGCTCATAAAACAGATAGTCAGGCTACATAAATTAGGAAATACATTTCACATGTTTAGAATCATAGAATCGTAGAGTTGGAAGGGACCTCCTGGGCCATCTGGTCCAACCCCCTGCTCAAAGCAGGATTTGCTAAATCATCCCAGACAGTTGTCTGTCCAGCCTCTGTTTGAAGACTTCTATTGAAGAAGAACTCACCACCTCTCGAGCAGCCTGTTCCACTCATTGATCACTCTAACTGTCAAAAAGTTTTTTTCTAATATCTTATCTGTGTCTCCTCCCATTCAGTTTCATCCCATTGCTTCTAGTCTTTCCTTGTGGAAATGAGAATAAAGATGATCCTTCTACAATGTGACAGCCCTTGAGATATTTGTAGACAGCTATTAAGTCTCCTCTCAGTCTTCTCTTCTGCAAGCTAAACATTCCCAAATCCTGCAACCTTTCCTCATAAGACAGGATTTGCAGACTGGTCACCATTCTGGTCACTTTTTTCTGAACTTGCTCCAGTTTGTTGATGTCTTTTTTAAGATGTGTCACCCAAAACTGGACACAGTATTCCAGATGAGGTCTGACCAAAGAGGAGTAGAGGGCAATAATGACTTCATGTGATCTAGGCTGTATGCTTCTGTTAATACATCTTAGAATTGCATTTGTCTTTTTTGCTGCTGCATCACACTGTTGACTCATATTCAGTCTGGGATCTCTTAGTATACCCAAGTCTTTTTCACATGTGCTGTTGCTTAACCCTATTCCTACCCTTCTGTATATGCTTTTTTCATTTTTATTGCCCAGATGTAGTACTTTGAATTTTTCCCTGCTAAAAAACATTCTGTTAGTTGCTGCCCACTGCTTCAGTTTATATATATCTTTTTGAATCCTCTCTCTCTCTCTTCTCTAGTATTAGCTATCCCTCCTAGCTTTGTGTCATCAGCAAATTTAATCAGTTTACCCTCAATTCCTTCATCTAAATCGTTGATAAAGATGTTGAACAATAAAGGGCCCAGGACAGAGTCCTGTGGTACCCATCTTGAGACATTCTTCCAATTGGATATGCAGCCATTTACAACCACTTTTTGGGTCCTATCACTAAGCCAGTTATGAATCCACCTAACAGTTGCCTTGTCCATTCCATACTTAGCCATTTTTTTCAATAAGGATTGTGTGAGATACTTTGTCAAATGCTTTGCTGAAGTCAAGATATACTATATCTACAGTATTTCCCTGATCCACCCAATCAGTGATTCTGTCATAGAAGAAAATTAAGTTAGTCTGACAGGACTTATTAGTTACAAACCCATGCTGACTCTGTTTAATCACTTCATTCTTTTCCAGATACTTACATACATGTTGTTTAATAATTTTTCAAAGATCTTTCCTGGTATAGAAGTTAGACTAACCTGCCTATAGTTGCCTGGGTCCACCTTCTTCCCCTTTTGAAGATAGGAACAACACTTGCTCATCTCCAGTCTTCTGGGACTTCTCCTGTTCTCCAAGAATTTTCAAAGATTATGGAGAGGAGTTCAAAAATTTCTTCTGCTATCTCCTGTACTCTGGGGTACAATTCATCTGACATGGATACTTGAATTCATTTAGGTTAGCTAAGTGTTTCCTCACTATCTTTCTGTTTATAGATATCGTGGATTCTTCCATTCCCTTAATAGGAAAGTAAAGAACAGTTGATGTTACATTTCTTTTCTGAGAGAAAACAGATTAAAAATAGAAATTTAAAAGTTCGGCCTTCTCAACATCCTGTCTTACCATTTCATCATTTTCACCTTGTAAAAATCCTATAGCATCTTTGACTTTTATTTTACCTTTGAATAGAGTTGAGTGAAACGGGTCGGTCATATTCAAAAGTCGGCGACTTTCGCTGAAGTCGGGTTTCAGTAAATGAAACCCGACCATAGCGTGAGGTCAGCGACCAGAGCGCCAAAGTCGCGTTTCAAAAGATGCTTCCAGCGCCCTTTTTCAGCCAATGATGGAGGACGCACACTGTGGGCAATGCGATGACATGGGCATCGGTCACCACCATCTTTGAGAAGGGCATGCAAGTGATTGGTTTGCTTTGTGTGGCGTCACAGGGGCTATAAAAGGGTGTGCACGCCAACCACCATCTTACTTCTGCCGATTTTAGCATAGGGAGAGCTGCTGCTGCTGATTCTTTAGGGGGAGCGTTAGGCAGGGAAGAAGAACCAAAAAACTGCTTCTGCTGTTAGCGTTTTCCACTTACAACACAACACTTTGTGTGCAGTGACAGGGGAGGCTCTATTTTTGTGCATCAGCTCTGTTGGTTATTAGGCTGACTTATAAGACTCCCTGATAGCTGCATTGCTGTTTGCACACTGCTGTGCAAACTGCTTTTTTAAAAGCAAAAATACTTTTCTTCCTCTTTTCTGCACAGTTACCAAGCGTTCATTGTTCCACCCTTTTTGTGTTTGCAGCAGTCCAGCTTATTAGACTGCCTGCGTCCATAATAGGACAGAGAGCATCATTGTCAGCATCCTCAAATCCCTAGTGAGATCCAAATTCTCACCAATCCTATAGACACCCTCCAATTTGTCATACACCATCCAATTTCAGCCTGTTACATTTAGGTGTAATCTCTCCTGGGCCTGAGACAAAAGTTGAGCGTCCTCAAATCTCTAGTGAGGTCCAAATTCTCACCAATCCTATAGACACCCTCCACCTTGTCATACAACATCCAATTTCAGCCTGTTACATTGAGGTGTAATCTCTCCTGTGCCTGAGACAATAGTTCAGTGTCCTCAAATCTCTAGTGAGATCCAAATTCTCACCAATCCTATAGACACCCTCCACCTTGTCATACACCATCCAATTTCAGCCTGTTACATTCAGGTGTCATCTCTACTGGGCCTGAGACTATAGTTCAGCATCCTCAAATCTATAGTGAGATTCAAATTTTCACCAATAGTAGATACACCTTCTGTTTTACAGTACCATATAGCTGGTGGTATTTTGGGTACATTTTCACAAAAATGAGAAAGTATGGTGGAAGACGCCATGGAAGTGTGCGGGGGTTGTCAGCTGGTACCGACGGTGGTGGTGTTGCATCTGTTGGTAGTGGCAAAAGCACAATAGCACCTAAGGCAGGAGGTGTTGAGCCTGCGTCATCATCTGGCTCCACAAGGCCTCAAAGGCTCTATTTTCTGGGAGTAGGTAAACCACTTTTAAAGCCGGAGCTTCAGGAACAAATTTTGGCTTACATTGCTGATACAGCCTCCAGCTCTCTCGCCTCCTCTTCTGAAGTTTCAAAAAATAAAAGCACTGATTCATCAGTGGAGGCTCCTGGTCAGGAACAACACCTTTCCTTGTGTCCTTCACCCCTACCAAAAGTGAAGGATGTGGCAGGCCACACTACCGATTACACCATGGAGCTCTTTTCACATACCATACCTGGGTTACCAAGTCAAATCGTGAATTCCCCAGTCCAAGATGAATCTGACATGGAGTGCACTGATGCACAGCCACTGCTAGATTTTTCTGCTGGTACATTCACTCAGAGCACTACATTGCCCTCGCAGTGTACTGAGGGAGAATCAGAACCTGATGAAACTCAGGTGCCCCTTCCCGCATACTATACCACCTTACATGGTGACACAGAGGAAGGTTCACATGAATTGAAGAGGAGGTGATGGATGACCCAGTTGTTGACCCAGATCGGCATCCATTGGGGAAAGAGGGTGCCGCTGCCAATAGCTCAGAAGAGGAGGAGGAGGATCCGCAGCAGGCAACGACATCGCAACAGCTGTTATCTGGCAGGACCGCAGCAGTCCAAAAACGTGTTACAAAAACCAAAAGAGTTGCAGGACAGCTTGGCTAGACGGTCAAATTAGCACAGCGTGCAAGGTCTCAAAATGTCTTCCATAGTAGGAAGAGTGCAGTGTGGCACTTTTTTGAACAAAATCCTAATGATCAGTCAAAAGTTATCTGTAAGAAGTGCGCAAAGACCTTTAGCCGAGGGAAAAATCTGAGAAATATGAACACCAGTTGCATGCTTAGACATTTAACCACCAAGCACTTGCAAGTGTGGATGGACTACAAAAACTCACATCTCATGAGCACCTGCTCCGAATGAAGGTAGTCAGCAACGCTACATCGCTTCCCCCACTGTAAGCCCACCGGTTAGCACACCACCAGCAGCAAATGTCGAGGTGTCGTTGCGAGGGCAAAGCAGTTATGGAATCACAATGTTATTGCTACAAAAGACTGAATCTAGGCCATCAGCAACACCACCAACACCATCACCAACCCTCTCTCAGTCCGCCATGTCCACCGTTAGTTCCACCATATGCAGCTCTCAAGTCCAGCTCACCCTACCAGAGACTGTGAGTAGGACAAGAAAGTACTCATCCTCTCATCCGCGTACACTGGCTTTGAACGCCCACATTGCCAAACTAATCTCGTTAGAGATGATGCCCTTCCAGTTGGTTAAAAGCAAAGCTTTCCGCGAGCTCATGGCCTACGCAGCACCACGCTATGACCTACCCAGTCGGCACTTCTTTTCGCGAAAAGCCATCCCAGCCCTCCACGTGCATGTGAAAGACCGCATTGTCCATTCACTCAAGCAATCAGTGAGTGGAAAGGTGCACCTTACAACAGATGCATGGTCCAGTAGGCATGGCCAGGGCTGTTACGTGTCCATCACTGCGCACTGGGTTAATATGGTGGATGCAGGGTCCACAGGGGACAGCGGTGGTGGGACAGTGCTGCCTAGCCCACGGTATAGGAAACAGTTAGCTGTAGGCATTCGACCCTCCTCCTCCTCCAGAAGTGAAAGCTAGTCCACAGAGCACAGTTGCACGAGCACTCCATCCGCAGCTGCCAGTGTTGCACATGAGGTGTCCCACTATCGAACAGCTAGTGGTAAGCGTCAGCAGGCTGTGTTGAAGATGATGCAACAAGGTGGAACTCCATCCTGCACATGGTTCAGAGGCTGTGTGAACAGAGGCAGATTGTAATTCATTAGTGGGAGGATACACAGGCAGGCAGTTTGAGGGCAGACATGGAGTTGTCTGGTGTGCAGTGGTCGAAGCTGAAAGACCTCTGTAATGTCCTTCAGTGTTTTGAGGAATGCACACGGCTGGTAAGCGCAGACGACGCCATCATAATCATGAGCATCCCACTTATGCTTTTGCTCATGCAAACTTTGACGCACATTAAGGAGCAGGCGTCTGCAGCCGAGGTGGAGGAGGAAGAGTAGGAGGGAAGCCTGTTATGATTGAGTTTCCGTAGGAGGCAAAAACAGAAATGCTAGCTAAGTCCAGAAAACCAGAGAAGTTGGCAGCTATCGGATTGCAGACCCCTGATCCTATCACAACAACTAACAGTAGCCATGGGGGGTTCCTACGATGCCCTAGACCCCTCGATCACAGCCGGAGAATTAAATAGGCCTAAAGAAAGAAAGGGGAAATCTAAACTGCCCCAGAGCAGACCCCAAAGCAATAGGCAGCCCCCAACATATAATGACGGTGAAGCAAGATGAAAACACTAACACAGACAGAAAGATAGACTGAGCAAAGACGGGGCCCAAACTACCTAGATAGGAAAGGACAGGAAGGCTGCTGTCTGCAATCCGTGAAAAACCCTACGAAAACAAGAGCCAACAGACTGACAGTGAAAAAGGCCCTGAAGACGCTAGGCTTCAAAAAAGCTATGTCAGTACTCAGGAATATTCTGAAGACAGAGCAACCGGCAAAAGGAGATTCAGCTCATCCCAGCAGGGAATGGCAGAGTCCAGAAAAGCAAGGAAAACAAAAACAAAACATAAATGCAAATAGGCAAAGTAGAAAACTTAGCTTTAGGGAAGCAGGAATCAGACTGGTGTCCTAGAAGTCCACAGAGAAATCACCCGCAGGGCAGAAGGGCGTCGGCAGCCTTATATCCAGTCCGTGACTCCACTCAGCCAGTCATTCTTATCAGGCTCAGGTGCCTGATAATCAGGCTCATTACCTTCCTTTACCAGAATAGGGAGTTCACCAGACCTCAGTGACGAAGGGGAAAATCAACTCACAACAGTACCTCCCCCTTGAGGAGGGGTCACCGAACCCTCAACCACGCCACCAGGGCGATCAGGGTGAGCCCGATGAAAGGCACGCACCAATCTTTTTGCATGAATATCAGAGGCAGAGACCCAGGAATTATCCTCCTGACCATAACCCTCCCACTTAACCAAATACTGGAGTCTCCGTCTAGCCAGACGGGAATCCAGTATTTTCTCTACCTCATATTCCATGTTACCTTCAACCAATACAGGGTCTGGAGGTGCCACCCCAGGAACAACTGGTTCAACAAATCTCTTCATCAAGGACTTATGGAACACATTATGAATTTTAAATGTGACAGGAAGAGCCAAACGAAAAGAGACCGGATTAATAATCTCCAAAATCTTGTAAGGTCCAATAAATCTAGGCTTAAACTTAGGAGAAGCCACCTTCATAGCAATATTTTTTGATGATAACCACACCATATCACCAATCTTAAACTGGGGACCAATGGTCCTATGTCGATTGGAAAACCGCTGGGCCTTTTCCTGGGAGAGAGATAACTTATCCACAACTTGGTCCCAGATCTGGTGCATTCTCTCCACCACAGTGTCAACACCTGGGCAGGCAGAAGGCTCCACCTGCCCTGAAGAAAATCGAGGATGAAACCCAAAGTTACAAAAAAAAAGGTGACATCAAAGTGGCAGAACTAGCTCTATTATTTAAAGCAAATTCGGCCAAGGGCAAAAATGAAACCCAATCATCCTGATCAGCGGAAATAAAACATCTCAAATACGACTCCAAGGTCTGGTTTGTTCTCTCTGTCTGCCCATTGGTCTGAGGGTGAAAAGCAGAGGAGAAGGACAACTGAATTCCCAGCTTGGAACAGAAAGTCCTCCAAAATCTAGACACAAACTGAACTCCTCTGTCAGATACAATGTTCTCAGGAATCCCGTGTAAGCGAACCACCTGTTAGGGAGTGGTACAAGATGAACCATCTTAGAGAACCTATCACAAATCACCCAAATAACAGTCCTTCTTTGAGAGACTGGCATATCAGAGATGAAATCCATTGAAATATGGGTCCAAGGCCTCCTGGGGACCGGCAAAGGCATCAACAACCCACTAGAGCGAGAACAAGATTTAGACCGGGAGCAAGTCCCACAGGACTGTACAAAGTTCCTGACATCATGAGACAAGGTGGTCCACCAAAAATAGCGACTCACCTGATCTCTAGTACCAAAAATACCTGGATGACCAACCAATGCTGAGCAATGAACTTCAGATATCACTTTCTTCTTCCACTGGTCAGGAACATACAACTTTCCACTGGGACAACGCTCAGGTTTGTCCTCCTGGAACTCTTGCAGAGCAAGTCTCAAATCGGGCGAGATGGCAGAAAGAATTACCCCTTCGCCTAAGATGGTAGCAGGCTTGGTCACCACAGGAGAATCAGCAAATAAACTCCTAGAGAGGGCGTCTGCCTTGACATTCTTAGTTCCAGGAAGAAAAGAGACCACAAAATCAAAACGTGTAAAAAACAGGGCCCACCTAGCCTGTCTAGGGTTCAAGCGTTTAGCCGACTCTAGGTAAATCAAATTCTTGTGGTCAGTGAGGACCACAACTTGATGTTTAACTCCCTCCAACCAATGTCTCCACTCCCCAAATGCCCATTTCATGGCCAACAGTTCCCGATTCCCCACATCATAGTTACTTTCAGATGGAGAGAACTTTCGGGAAAAGAAAGCACAGGGATTCATTGTAGATGTTATAGGATCCTTTTGAGACAAAACAGCTCCTGCACCAATCTCAGAAGCATCCACCTCTACCTGGAACGGGAGTGAGACATCAGGTTGCCGCAAAACCGGGGAGGAGGTAAATCTTCGCTTCAGCTCCTGAAAGGAAGCAACAGCCTCCGGAGACCAATTCAACACATCAGCACCCTTCTTAGTCAGATCAGTCAATGGCTTGGCAATACTAGAAAATTTTGCTATAAATTTCCGATAAAAATTAGCAAAACCCAAAAACTTCTGGAGGGCCTTCAAAGAAGTGGGCTGAACCCAATCATAAATGGCCTGTACCTTGGCCGGGTCCATTTCAATAGTTGACGGAGACAAAATAAATCCCAAAAATGAAATCCTCTGTACTCCAAAAAGGCATTTCGATCCTTTGACATACAGGGAATTCTCCCTCAAGATCCGGAACACAGTCCGAATATGTTCCACATGAGAATCCCAATCCTTGGAGAAGATCAAAATATCATCCAGATAGATAATCAAAAATTTATCGACAAAGTCTCGGAAAATATCTTTCATGAAGCACTGGAAGACAGAAGGGGCATTAGTGAGCCCAAAATGCATCACCAGGTACTCAAAATGTCCCTCCGGAGTGTTAAACGCTGTCTTCCATTCATCCCCCTGCTTAATGCGGATAAGATTATACGCCCCCTGAGGTCAAGCTTGGTAAACCAGCAAGCACCTCTAACTCTAGAGAAGAGATCCGAAATCAGGGATAACGGATACTGATATTTAATAGTAATTTTATTGAGGGCACGATAATCAATACAAGGCCTTAAAGAACCATCCTTTTTGGCCACAAAAAAAAACCCGGCACCTAAGGGTGAAGAGGATGGTCTAATATGACCCTTCTCCAACGCCTCCTTAATATAGGACCGCATAGCCTCGTGCTCGGGTACAGATAAATTGAAGAGCCGACCCTTGGGAAATTTAAACCCCAGGCTTAGTTCAATTGCACAGTCCTAACGCCTATGAGGAGGCAAGGACGCAGACTCATTCTCACTAAATACATCATAAAAGTCCGCCAAATAGTCAGGAACATCATGCGACTGAGGAGAGGTGGAAAAAACCGGAGCCTCACTAAGGGCACACCGACAACCCCAACTCACCACAGACACAGATTTCCAATCCAAAACTGGATTATGAATCTGCAACCAGGGAAACCCCAGAACAGCGGCATCATGCAGACCATGCAACACCAAAAATCTGCAATTTTCTTGATGGTCTGGGGCAACCCGCATGACCACCTGGGTCCAAAACTGAGGTTTATTTTTAGCCAAAGGAGTAGCATCAATCCCCCTCAAAGGGATAGGCGTCTGCAGAGGTGTCATCGGAAATCCACAACGTTTAGCAAAATCCAAGTCCATTAGGTTTAGCGCTGCTCCCGAATCCACAAAAGCCTTGGCGGAAAATGTGGACAGGGAGCAGATCAGAGTAATTGCCAGAAGAAACTTAGGTTGAACACCACCAACAGAAAACGTGTGTGCAAAGCGTTTCTCTCGTTTAGGACAAACAGAAATAATATGCGAGGCATCTCCACAGAAAAAACACAGCTTATTACGCCTTCTGAACTCCTGACGTTACGCCTTAGACAAAACTCTATCACATTGCATAGGTTCAGACGTCTGTTCAACCGGTGGCAACACCTCTCGTGCAATCCTGCGTTCACGTAAACGCCGATCAACCTGAATGGCTAATGACATAGAATCATCCAGACCAGAGGGAACAGGAAATCCCACCATAGTATCTTTTACGGCTTCTGACAAACCCTTCCGAAAGAGAGCAGCCAAGGCATTATCATTCCAGGTAGTAAGTACCGCCCACTTTCGGAACTTTTGACAGTACAACTCTGCAGAATCTCGACCCTGGTTTAATGCCAACAGGGTCTTTTCAGCCTGATCAATAGCATTAGGTTCGTCATACAGCAACCCCAAAGCTTGAAAGAATGCGTTCACATTAGGCAGAATAGGATCATCTGGTTTCAAAGAAAACGCCCAATCCTGGGGATCGTCACGCAGCAAAGAGATGACAATTTTAACCTGCTGCGCGGAGCTCCCTGACGAGTTAGTCTTCAAGGCAAAAAATAATTTTCAAATATTTTTGAATCTCAAAAATTTAGATCGATCCACAAAAAATACATCAGGTGTAGGGATCTTTGGTTCAACAGCATGTGAACGAGCAAGGTAGGTGGAAATTCCCAGCACTTCCGCAGCGAGCTGCTCCACACGATCAGACAATTGCTTTATCTCCATTGAGAGAAAAAAAATTCCCCCTACGGCCTCAGAGATATAGAGGAAAAAATATACACACCTTTTATTTTTTTTTTATTTTTTTTTTTAAACACAATTCTTTCCTGCTATTGAGTACCCTAGGATCTGCGGTATGGCGGGTAATTCTGTTATGATTGAATCACCGTAGGAGGCAAAAACAGAAATGCTAGCTAAGTCCAGAAAACCAGAGAAGTTGGCAGCTATCGGATTGCAGACCCCTGATCCTATCACAACAACTAACAGTAGCCGTGGGGGGTTCCTACGATGCCCTAGACCCCTCGATCACAGCCGGAGAATTAAATAGGCCTAAAGAAAGAAAGGGGAAATCTAAACTGCCCCAGAGCAGACCCCAAAGCAATAGGCAGCCCCCAACATATAATGACGGTGAAGCAAGATGAAAATACTAACACAGACAGAAAGATAGACTGAGCAAAGACGGGGCCCAAACTACCTAGATAGGAAAGGACAGGAAGGCTGCTGTCTGCAATCCGTGAAAAACCCTATGAAAACAAGAGCCAACAGACTGACAGTGAAAAAGACCCTGAAGACGCTAGGCTTCAAAAAAGCTATGTCAGTACTCAGGAATATTCTGAAGACAGAGCAACCGGCAAAAGGAGATTCAGCTCATCCTAGCAGGGAATGGCAGAATCCAGAAAAGCAAGGAAAACAAAAACAAAACATAAATGCAAACAGGCAAAGCAGAAAACTTAGCTTTAGGGAAGCAGGAATCAGACTGGTGTCCTAGAAGTCCACAGAGAAATCACCCGCAGGGCAGAAGGGCGTCGGCAGCCTTATATCCAGTCCGTGACTCCACTCAGCCAGTCATCCTCATCAGGCTCAGGTGCCTGATAATCAGGCTCATTATCTTCCTTTACCAGAATAGGGAGTTCACCAGACCTCAGTGATGAAGGGGAAAATGAACTCACAACAGAAGCCTTGATGACAGTCAGCCATTGTCTGCTCTGGGAAGTCTTGTGGACGAGGTGGAGGAAGAAGAGGAAGAGGAGGAGGAGGAGGAAGATGAGGATGATTATTTTGGGGAGGAGGATGCTTCTCAGGGGGCAAGAAAAAATGTTTACGTGGCAAGGTCAGGTACAGGGTTTGAGCGTGACTGGAGGGATGTTGATTTGCCAGAAAGTGCTCCTCCACCCAGCACTCTCTGTGCATCATTGACACCTGGAACATTGGCCCACATGTCTGATTATGCCTTGTAGACCCTAAAAAGGGACCGCCGCATTGCCAAAATGATGAACGATGACGACTTGGCCAGCATCCTGGATCCACGCTATAAAGGCAAATTCCAAAACATCATGCCACAGGAGAACCTAGAGCTAATATTGGCTAACAAGCAAGCAACTCTGGTAAACCGTTTGTTTGAGGCATTCCCAGCACACAGCGGCGGTGATGTTTTTCCAACAAGCCGTAGGGGACAGCATGGAAGAGGTGTTCATGGTGCACAATGCAGAAGTGGCGTTGGACACAGGGGTTTCCTGACCATGCTGTGGACTGATTTTTCAAGTACCGCTCATACGACTTGTAATACTGCATCGATCGAAAGTGACAGCAGTTTTCATCTATGGTAACAAACTACTTCTCCTCCCATATCAATGTTCTCCCTCACCTGTCATTCCAATTTGAATATTGGGCCTCTAAACTTGACAACTGGCCTGAATTAGCACAATATGCCTTACAGGAGCTCGCTTGCCCTGCTGCTAGTGTGTTATCTGAACGAGTCTTCAGTGCTGCTGGATCAATCCTGACAGAAAAAAGGACCCGTCTGTCGACCCAAAATGTTGATGATCTAACCTTCATTAAAATGAACCATGCATGGGTTTCAAAGGATTTTGTCCCACCCTCCCCTGCTGACACGTAGGTTGCCAGAAAATTGGCTTGCATTTGTCCTCCTCTTCCGCGGACTTCTCCAATTACTCCATTTGCAGCTGCTGAATGTCCAACATCAACATATGCCATTTTTTCCACCTCCCTAGCTGGGCTGCCTCCCCTCACAGGGCCGGGGTCACCACCTGGTGCACGCACCCGTGAGATTGCCGTTGCCCAAGAGTGTGCCCACCCACCTGTCCAGGGCAACGGCTGTTTTTCTGGCAACCTACGTGTCAGCAAGGGAGGGTGGGACAAAATCCTTTGAAACTCATGTATGGTTCATTTTAATGAAGGTTAGATCATCAACATTTTAGGTTGATAGACGGGTCCTTTTTTCTGTCAGGATTGATCCAGCAGCACTGAAGACTCGTTCAGATAACACACTAGCAGCAGGGCAAGCGAGCTCCTGTAAGGCATATTGTGCCAATTCAGGCCAGGTGCCAAGTTTACTGGCCCAATATTCAAAGAGGAATGACTGGTGAGGGAAAACATCGATATAGGAGGATAAGTAGTTTGTTACCATAGCTGACAACTGCTGTCTCCTGTCACTTTCGATCGATGCAGCATTACCAGTCGCGTGAGCGGTACTTGAAAAGTCAGTCCACAACATGATGATGAAACCCCTGTGCCCAACGCCACTTCGGCTGTGTGCACCACGAACACCTCTTTCGTGTTGCCCCTTACGGCTTGTTGGAAAAACATCACCGCCACTGTGTGCTGGGAATGCCTCAAACAAACGGTTTACCAGAGTTGCTTGTTTGTTAGCAAATATTAGCTCTAGGTTCTCCTGTGGCATGATGTTTTGGAATTTGCCTTTAGAGCGTGGATCCAGGATGCTTGCCAACCAGTAGTCGTCATCGTTCATCATTTTGGCAATGTGGGTGTACCTTTTTAGGATCTGCAAGGCATAATCAGACATGTGGGCCAATGTTCCAGGTGTTAATGATGCACTGCGAGTGCTGGGTGGAGGAGCACTTTCTGGCAAATCCACATCCCTCCAGTCACGCACAAACCCTGTACCTGACCTTGCCACGCTAACATTTTTTCTTGCCCTCTGAGAAGCATCCTCCTCCCCAAAATTATCATCCCCTTCATCCTCCCCCTCCTCCTCTTCCTCTTCTTCCTCCACCTCGTTCACGAGTCTTCCCTGACCAGACAATGGCTGACTGTTATCAAGACTTCCCTCCTCCTCTTCCTCCTCGGCTGCAGACGCCAGCTCCTTAATGTGCGTCAAAGTTTGCATGAGCTGACGCATAAGTGGGATGCTCATGCTTATGATGGCGTCGTCTGCGCTTACCAGCTGTGTGCATTCCTCAAAACACTGAAGGACTATACAGAGATCTTTCAGCTTCGACCACTGCACACCAGAAAACTCCATGTCTGCTTGCAAACTGCCTGCCCGTGTATCCTCCCACAAATGAATTACAGCCTGCCTCTGTTTGTACAGCCTCTGAACCATGTGCAGGGTGGAGTTCCACCTTGTTGCAACGTCGATAATTAGGCGGTGCTTGGGAAGGTCGAGCAATCGCTGCAGCTTCTGCATACGACTGGAGTGTACGGGCGACTGGCGGATGTGCGAGCACAGTCGTCACACCTTATGGAGTGCCGACTGGGTAGGTCATACCATGGTACTGCATAGGTCATGAGCTCGCAGAAAGCTTTGCTTTCAACCAACCGGTGGGGCATCATCTCTAACGAGATTAGTTTGGCAATGTGGGCGTTCAAAGCCAGTGTACGCGGATGACAGGATGAGTACTTTCTTGTCCTACTCAGAGTCTCTGGTAGGGTGAGCTGGACTTGAGAGCTGCATATGGTGGAACTAGCGGTGGACATGGCGGACTGAGAGAGGGTTGGTGATGGTGTTGGTGGTGTTGCTGATGGCCTAGATTCAGTCTTTCGTAGCAATAACATTGTGATTTCATAACTGCTTTGCCCTTGCGACGACACCTTGACATTTGCTGCTGGTGGTGTGCTAACCGGTGGGCTTACAGTGGAGGAAGCGATGTAGCGTAGCTGACTACCTTCATTCGGAGCAGGTGCACATATGGTACGTGAGGCTTGGTAGTCCGTCCACGCTTGCAAGTGCATGGTGGTTAAATGTCTAAGCATGCAATTGGTATTCAAATTTCTCAGATTTTTCCCTCGGCTAAACGTCTTTGCGCTCTTCTTACAAATAACTTTTGCCTGATCATTAGGATTTTGTTCAAAAAAGTGCCACACTGCACTCTTCCTACTATGGAAGACATTTTGAGACCTTTCACGCTGTGCTAATTTGACCGTCTGGCCAAGCTGCCCTGCAACTCTTTTGGTTTTTATAACACGTTTTTGGACTGCTACGATCCTGCCAGATAACAGCTGTTGCGATGTCTATGCCTGCTGCGAATCCTCCTCCTCCTCTTCTGAGCTATTGGCAGCAGCACCCTCTTCCCCCAATGGATGCCAATCAGGGTCAACAACTGGGTCATCCATCACCTCCTCTTCAATTTCATGTGAACCTTCCTCTGTGTCACGTGTAAGGTGGTATAGTATGCGAGAAGGGGCACCTGAGATTCATCAGGGTCTGATTCTGCCTCAGTACACTGTAAGGACAATGTAGTGCTCTGAGTGAATGTACCAGCAGAAAAATCTAGCAGTGGCTGTGCATCAGTGCACTCCATGTCAGATTCATCTTGGACTGGGGAATTCACGATTTGACTTGCTAACCAAGGCATGGTATGTGAAAAGAGCTCCATGGAGTAATCGGTAGTGTGGCCTGCCACATCCTCCACTTTTGGTAGGGGTGAAGGACACACGGAAAGGTGTTGCTCCTGACCAGGAACCTTCAATGACGACTCAGTGCTTTTATTTTTTGAAACTTCAGAAGAGGAGGTGAGAGAGCTGGAGGCTGTGTCAGCAATGTAAGCCAAAACTTGCTCCTGAAGCTTCGGCTTTAAAAGTGGTTTACCTACTCACAGAAAAGAGAGCCTTCGAGGCCTTGTGGAGCCAGATGATGGTGCAGGCTCAACACCTTCTGCCTTAGGTGCTATTGTGCTTTTGCCACTACCAACAGATGCAACACCACCACCACCACCATTGGGACCAGCAGGCAACCCCCGCCCACTTGCATGGCGTCTTCCACCATACTTGCCCATTTTTGTGAAAATGTACCCAAAATACCACCAGCTATATGGTACTGTAAAACAAGGTAGAAGGTGTATCTACTATTGGTGAGATTTTGAATCTCACTATAGATTTGAGGACGTTGAACTATTGTCTCAGGCCCAGTAGAGATTACACCTCAATGTAATAGGCTGAAATTGGATGGTGTATGACAAGGTGGAGGGTGTCTATCGGATTGGTGAGAATTTGAATCTCACTGTAGATTTGAGGACCCAGAACTATTGTCTCTGGCCCAGGAGAGATTACACCTCAATGTAACAGACTGAAATTGAAAAGTGCATGACAAGGTGTAGGGTGTCTATAGGATTGGTGAGAAATTGAATCTCACTATAGATTTGAGGATGCTGAACTATTGTCTCAGGCCCAGTAGAGATTACACCTCCATGTAATAGGCTGAAATTGAATAGTGTATGACAAGGTGGAGGGTGTGTCTAGTATTGGTGAGAATTTGAATCTCACTATAGATTTGAGGACGCAGAACTATTGTCTCTGGCCCAGGAGAGATTACACCTCAATGTAACAGGCTGAAATTGGATGGTGTATGACAAGGTGGAGGGTGTCTATAGGATTGGTGAGAATTTGAGGGGCGGCGGACCAGGGCAACTTCTTACCTTTGTTACATGTAAGTTTGCATTACTAAGGCACGTTATATCATGAAGCGCTTTATATTGTAATCAGATGATTAGATAATGATGCATTATTATAGTAGAAGTAGAGATTTAGCACCATTACAGCTTGTGTTAAATTCCCTTGCTTTAGACCTGTTGGAGCACGTCTCTAGCGATCGTAGGGGCATACAGCCCGGTGTTTTGTAGTGAAGGGTAGGAATAATTTACACTGAGTTGTGGGCAGAATAATTTCTGATGTTTTTGTATTTTTGCACTCTATATTTTTTATATAAATATTGTAAGAAAATGATTATATAATTTATTGCGCTTCATTATTATATGGATTTGTACCCTGTGTTTTTGTAGTACTTTGCTCTGATTAGTATTTTAAATTTGTCTAATAAAATTGATATTTTAAGCATTAAAAGCTCAATTTTTTCCTGTTCTTAATTGAATGGAAATTTCTTTGGATGAAATTGCATGGTGAATGACAAGGTGGAGGGTGTCTATAGGATTGGTGAGATTTTGAATCTCACTATAGATTTGAGGATGCAGAACTATTGTCTCTGGCCCAGTAGAGATTACACCTCAATGTAACAGACTGAAATTGGATGGTGTATGACAAGGTGGAGGGTGTCTATAGGATTGGTGAGACTTTGGATCTCACTAGAGATTTGAGGACGCTGACAATGATGCTCTCAGTCCAAGTATGGATGCAGGCAGCCTAATAAGCAGGACTGCTGCACAGTGCACACACAAAAGGGTGGAAAAATGAACCCTTGGTAACTGTGCAGAAAAGAGGAAGAAAAGTATTTTTGCTTTTAAAAAATCAGTTTGCACAGCAGTGTGCAAACAGCAATGCAGCTATCAGGGAGCCTTATAAGGCAGCCTAATAACCAACAGAGCTGATGCACGAAAATAGAGCCTCCCCTATCACTGCACACAAAGTGTTGTGTTGTAAGTGAAAATTGCTAACAGCAGAAGCAGTTTTTTGGTTCTTCTTCCCTGCCCAACGCTCTCCATACAGATTCAGCAGCAGCAGCTCTCCCTAAGCTAAGATCGGCATAAGTAAGATGGCGGTCAGCGTTCACGCCCTTTTATAGCCCCTGTGATGCCACACAAAGCCAGCCAATCACTTGCATGCCCTTCTCAAAGATGGTGGTGACAGATGCCTATGTCATCGCGTTGCCCACAGTGTGCGCCCTCCATCACTGGCTGAAAAAGGGCGCTGGAAGCATCTTTTGAAACGCGACTTTGGCGCTCTGTTCGCCGACCTCGTGGCCAACCTCATGCTATGGTCGGGTTTCGTTTCATGAAACCCGACTTCTGCGAAAGTCGGCGACTTTTAAATATGACCGTCACGTTTCGCTCAACTCTAGCGAGCGTGTGTGGTTTCCGCCTTCTATATCGATGTTGAATCGGAGATACCAATTTTTACCCTATACTCGATACAGCTTGTATCTTGTTATACAGTACCTTTGGTACACATTTAGTGTTACGGTCACATCCATACTGATTAAGCGTCGAGGTTCTTTATCCAATATCCGCACAATCTTGCGTTGAAATCTCTTGTCAATTTTTCTTTTCTGTCCACATTTAGGGAGGTTAGCCACAGTGCCATGGGCTTTAAACTTCTTGATGACACTGCGCACGGTAGACACAGGAACATTCAGGTCTTTGGAGATGGACTTGTAGCCTTGAGATTGCTCATGCTTCCTCACAATTTGGTTTCTCAAGTCCTCAGACAGTTCTTTGGTCTTCTTTCTTTTCTCCATGCTCAATGTGGTACACACAAGGACACAGGACAGTGGTTGAGTCAACTTTAATCCATGTCAACTGGCTGCAAGTGTGATTTAGTTATTGCCAACACCTGTTAGGTGCCACAGGTAAGTTACAGGTGCTGTTAATTACACAAATTAGAGAAGCATCACATGATTTTTCGAATAGTGCCAATACTTTTGTCCACCCTCTTTTTTATGTTTGGTGTGGAATTATAGCCAATTTGGCTTTATGACAATTCTTTTTGTGTTTTTTAATTTAAGACAAATTAAATGAAGAGAATAATACCAAAGAATTTGTGTTTGCAATCATTTTCAGGAAGAAACTGAGTATTATCTGACAGAATTGCAGGGGTGTCAATACTTTTGACCACAACTGTACTGTAGCATTATGTGGAGCTCATCATATACTGTATGGAACATTATATGTGGCCAATTATTCTGTATGAAGAAATATATGGGGCTCATTATTCTGTATGGCGCACAATGTGGTGGCCATAATAATGTAGGGAGAAATATACTGTCCTTTTTTTGAGCTATTGTAGAATTTAAAATAGATATCAGTCATGTCATGTAAGCAGTGAAGTATTTGTCATTGTACTATACATATATTTCTGTGCCGTATCGGAGCATCATGAGTTGTGGTATGTGTTAAAGGGGCGCCCTTTGTCCCTGGGCACATGGAAACCTGGAGCCAGCCCTACCCCGCCACAATTTTAGCCAAATGACCCCCAGTTTTCAGTGAGTAACTATTATTATGAAGTAAATTAAGGTTGACAAGCTTCAGTAATAAGAATTGATGTTTTTGGCATTGAAATGGGCACTGTATGTGTGTTTACTGTCCTCCACTCCCTGCCAACTTTGCTTCCTCATTGACTTGCATTGGGTTTCGTGTTTCAGTCGGCCTCCGACTTTTCCCTATAGTTGTCCAATTTCGTTCGACCCGACTTTTGTGAAACCCGACTCTACCCTAAAAAAGGAAAAGTCGCTCATCTCTAATATCCAGCCATTGGATCCCTCCAATTCCCTTTCTGAATCTCTTAAAATCTGCCTTTCTGAAATCAAACCTTGACGTCTGAGTCTTCACAGGTCTTCCTCCTCTAGTTATCCAAAATTCTAAAATAGCATTGTCGCTACCGCCTAGGGTCCAGCCACTTTTACCTCTTCAACCATTTCCTTCCTTTTTATATGGATTGAATCCAAGGTAGCAGATCCCCTTGGTTTCTCCCCTACCTTTTGGAAGATAAAGTCGTCAGCAAGAGAGGATAAGAATTTCCTTGACCTGTTAGTTTTGCCTGAGAGAGATTCCTTTACATTCCTGAGAGAGATTTAATTTACATGAGCATCATTTCTTAAATATTATTTTGCTAATATGTTAGAAAGTTTAAAATTAAGCATTAATATTTTTTTTTTCAGCTAAATTTACAAAACCTATTGTTTTAGAGTCCATCTCAGTTAAATTGACTATTAAGGGCCTACGTATATATCAGATGAGTCCCAGACAAGACTCAATAGAAAGAAAACTTGAAAAGGCGGTTGCTGCTCCGCCTCACTGCCACAAGTATTTGAATTTTTGGCATAAGTATAGAAGAATATCTTTTGTTGCTGCTGAGTGCCTTCATTTTTTTCTTCCTTTTGTCACAAACAAGACTCAACTGTTCTGCTTAAGATCTAAAAAAACAAATTCAGAAAGTTTGTTATTTCTTCAGTGGCTTCCAAGGAATTAATGCAATTTTGCTGGAATAGCTTCGGGTCCCATGTTACACTGACAAAGCCTCTGACACCCAAGATTTGTGTACAGATGTGGGCTAAATTTGGGGCCTAAAATTGCCCCCCACCAACAAAGGTAACAACCTACAGACATATGGAGGGGAACAGTGTGCACCAAAACAAGGAGGCTTCACTCCATGCCATTTCTGCTAATGTTGCAGACAATGTCCCAGCAACAGGCACAATTAAATTTAGAAATTCAGAAGGTACTGAATCATACACCTTTAAAGATAGCATAACATGTTCCATCATGGGAGTAATTTATATTATTACGTGCCCATGCGAAAAAATTTGTGTGGGATGAACAATAAGAAAACTATCACAGAGAATAAATTAAAGAAAAACCTCAAATATTAAACGATTTGTAGGCCATCCATTTTTTAAACACTTTAAGGAGAATCACAATCAAACCTGTAAGGGTCTTACCTTCTTTGGTATCCAAATCGTACCTAAACATTGGAGAGGTGGAATTTACCTGGAACAGATGTCTTGAGCAGAATCTAAATTGATTTTCCTGTTAAATAGTCTGGCCCAAAAGGCCTTAATTTTGAAACAGAACTACATGCTTTTTAAATGCCTTTTAAAAAATATCCCCTTTGTTTGTATATTTTTTATTTTTTATTTCTATTTTCATTAAATATTGTGTTATTTTTTAACCATTTTTTTCTCCTTTTCATTTCTAATCCCTCTTCTTTCGCCTCCCCTCCTTTTATATTATTTATATTGTTGAGTGATCCAACAATAAAATTATAAAATGATAAAATCTTGATTCTAAAATAAAATTAAAAATTTAATCATCTACTATATTATTTACAACTAGGTCTTCAAGTATCAAAACTATAAAGACATTGTATTGTCCATATGTTGACATTGTGGATTAAACTTTATCGGCATTCACGCCACCAATAGTAAGGGAGAGATATTGCCAAGTACTTGGAGAAAGGGGTGGAGTGATAACCTATTAAGCAGTGCTCTGTACCATTGTGTACAGACTGCCTGAGGAAGGGGAACCGTGTTCTCCCCGAAACACGACAGTTAGCTTTTTGGTCCTTCTGAGTCTACGTACTTTTGTGATGTCAAACGCCGTCTCTAAGAGCTGTTGGCCATTTTTCCTGCTGGGTATCCAGGAACGCTAACAGCCAGAGCGCTCCTGGCTCTACAGTTGCAGTTCCTGCTCCACAGAGAAATCTAACGATTCACTTGCTACGCCTAGCTTCCATCCACTTCCATACTACTTGTGAAAAACTCCATACTCCCACTTCCATTTGTGAGATGGATATCTTCACTAGTAGTATGGAGTCAATGCTGTGTCAGTTGGATAGTGCAACTACATGGCATGTAACCCATTCTGTCATTTCAGTCAACCTGCACCACTTTACACAATTTATGTTAACCTTTTCCTGCAGTTAAAACATTGCTAGGTGGACACTTAGCAGTTTTTACACCTACAAGCCACCTGCACAGCTAATAGTGCGACAGATCAATATTTATACATTGTTTCTTTATCTATTAGTTTGAATTCACCACACAGAATACAAAATCTATCTGCAGCATATTGCTTTTCCACTCCTCTATCTCTATTTCCATATTATAGGCGCTGGGGTTCTTTGTTTTTAGCTTTATATGCATATAATTTGTTTGGAGGTCCTCTCATGCTCTGTAACCCAATTAACGCGGGAGTGACATGCAGCTCTTTTATTTCAGAAGGTTTCCTATTCCTGGTGGGCAGATCCCTCTCTCAGGAGTGCTGTCATGGGCTCTTTAAAAACCCGTTACCGGTAAGTAACCTTGGTGTTTTCCTCTGACTTTTCCACTCCTTGTTTTAGCTTACAAATACTGTGCTAAAAAAATCACCAAATACTGAATAAGTGTACGTAGCCTAACATGACACAAAGTATGTAGCAACAATATGTTCTCATGCCAAAAACTGTAATTGAACACCTAACCTGACATGCTAAATGACTTGTGGAAAAGTAACCCTATTTCTATAGTAACAATTTTCTACATTAAGATATTTTCTGCTTCTCGGTGTATTTAACGTCTTGCATATTAAAAAATGCTACATATCTACATACACTAGTTAAGTTAAAGTACATACTCTGGTCTGCCAAATAAGCATGACAACATTGAAAGGTCTGCTAATTACCCCATGTTTAAACTAATAAACTGTAGGACACTTTGCTAGCACACCTATGTACTATAAAAAGACATCTGACCTGAACAGGGAAGGAGCTGGAGGTAGCTCTTTTATTTAAATTGCAGCTCCCTGCCACAATCGACAGCTGACTGCTCAAGTGGAAAGTGAAATGAGTTATCCTTGCTAACCAATTAGCTGTAATCTGAAGACACCAATCGTCTTTGAAAATAAAAGTGTTGAACTTATTTGTGAAAGTTTTTAATAATTCTCCTTGAAATGTTCACTGTAACAGATATTAAATGTCTACCGCTAATTTATTGAGGTTTACTTTCCTTACTTTCCACACTGAGTATTTTACTTCAAGACGCTAGCATTACTTCTGCTTCAACAGTTTGTATTTGCATTTCAGTCTTTAAAACAAAAGCTTTTTACTTTATTTTTCAATTATTTTCTGCTATTGTTTAGCCATGTCCATATAGCCTGTCAGGGACAGAAGCAAAAAAAAGATGGTCCCAGAGCAAAAGCGGTATATGGGCTTTTTCCGTTGAAATAGCCCATTATAATGTACATCGGATGCACAGGTTGAGCCAATGATATGTCTTCCCCTGCATCCTGTCAAGCCTATGCGCCATATACTGTATATAGTAAACATATGAGCAGGCAAACAATCTAATCTAGCCTAATTATTTATACTTCCATTAAAATCTGCAGCAATTGTGGGGTAGCAGTTGATTTTGAACCCCTATTTGTTCGGACGCTAAACAAGACTACTAACTGTTTAACCTCTTAACGACCGCCAATACGCCTTTTAACGGTGAAGGGACCTTATTCCTCAGTGACGCTTTTTAATGGCAATGAGAAATAAGGGTATATCACCTCCCAGTGTCAGAAAATCTCTTGGGTCTCAGCTACCAGCGGTGGATGCCATGTTCACACAGGTCCTGCTGCCACCCACCAATGACAGACATTTGAAACTACAGCCAGCTGCTGTTCTTACAGCGTGAAATTGGGGTTTTCTATGAGTCACAGGATTTAACAATCCCACAAGTAATCCCCTTTGGGACAATTCCCTTCAGGCATAGCCATAGGATTTTTATGTCAACTTCTGGTTGGTCAACATTTGGAGCTTTTCAAAGTCACAGATCTAATAGTTTATATACCAGTTCTTACATGGTGGATGGTATCACCTCCAATAGCACCTAATTTACTATTGGTCATACAATATAATGTCCAGAAAATTATAGAGATAGGAGCAGTCTTGTTTACTGATGAAGGCTAGTTGATACAGCCGAAACGTCTATTTTTGTGACTGCAAATAAAAATTCTTCATCTTTGCAACGAGTTGAGTGCCAAAAATATTTTGATTATTCTATACTGGTGTAGGAACCTTCTTTTGTGCACTGACATAGCTGTGCCACGTTATACTATTGATCAGCCACCAGGGATAACTGAGATCCTGGAAAACATGATTCGGGTCGGTTTTTCTCATCTCCAGTAAGGTGATCGCCGTTATTTACTGAATTATGGCGATGACATAAAAAATGATTTAAAATCCATTTCTCTCTCCTCCGATATTATCTGACATATCAGTGAAGAGATAAATGAGGTCTGCCAATCCCCCGGTCACCCAGCCCCACTCCTTCCTTCTGCAGAAAGAAAATGGTGGGTGCGTGCGAAGTGCGCCCACCAAGATCTGCCTTCTTGCTCCTGGCAACCGTTGAGAATTTTCTCATTGGCTGCTGGCTTTTGATTACTGCTATTGACCCTATCACAGTGATCAAAAGCCCAAAATATTTGTAAATATGGCAGCACTTGGGCTGTGCCTCTCTACAGCCACGTCTGCAAACTCATGAACCTCTGTTTACCCCTCATTCTGTGTCATCTCCATTGTCAGGGGATTATAATTTTTTTTGTAATTTTTATATTTTCTAATTTTTGCAGTTAGGGTTATGCTTGTTAGGGTTATGCTTATTAGCGTTAGGCAGTAAAAAAAGAATAGTGTTAGATTGGGGTTAGTTTTTTGTTAGGCAGGCAAATAAAGAAATGGCTCTCAGAACATTTAGCGCTGAGCAAGCATATAGCCTGCTTTGCTCTGGCAGAGAAACTGAATCTGCCACTGAAGTAGAGCAATTTTCAGAGCATTATGATGACTCTTCTTCCACGGGATCCCACAGCCCAATGGTAGCAGAGTTGGTTGTCACTGCTGAAGCTTCAGAGGTAGGACCAAGTACCGCAGTTCCTCCACCACTGTGGTATCACAACTTTCATTTTCCCCTGAAATTCCTCCTTTTTTAGCAGCCCTGGAATAAAATAAGATGTCACCAATTTTACCACTTTTGATTTTTTCCAAATTTTCATTAGCCTAGAAGCCCTTTTTGTGATTATTCGGCGGGAGCTCTTTAGAGCGCCAATCAACATGAAGGGATTGCCTGCCATGCATTGTAATGTCGCAGCCATCTTTGTCGTGGTATTACAGTGATTGGCTGGCCACACAGCATCATCAGATCTATAAGAGACCTGCTGCCACCCTGCTCGTCACAGTCACATCCGGAATCAGACAGTATAGGGAGAGCTGCTGCTGAAATAGGGAGAGATTTGTGCTTTTATTAGTTAATGTGGGTATACCATCATTGAATGCACATGACCAGCTAAACCAACAGTCCGTCTAAGGGCTCATACTCACTTGCGAGAAATACAGACAAGTGCAATCCAATAAAAAAATTGGATTGCACTCGGACCAATGTTATTCAATGGATGACGTCTCATCTGCGATTTTTTCTCAGATGAAATCAGACTAAGAAAAATATCCCAGCATGCTGCGTATTGCTGCGTATCTCGGATGAGACTCGGCAATGCAAGTCAATGGGTGTGAGAAAAAAATCACACAGCACTCGCACCATGTGAGTGTTGTCTGATCTTTACGCACCGGTGTCCTTTGAAAAGCCAGCAATTTATATGCGGCTATTGTAAAATCACCGATAGGTTAGAATAGAACAGATAGTACTTATATGCACATAGAATAGGGGTATGTATATATATATATATATATATATATATTTATATTTCATAGAGATACATAGAAGAATAGCTGGTAATTCATATGTCGGCTTCAGTAAAATCAATGTAGGAGCCGACAGGATAGAAGACATGGTTCACATACAGTAAACATATACAGAATAGTTAGATATGTACTGTATATGTCAGTGTTCAATCCAGTTAGTATAGTGTGTGGAAATTATGGATCAGGTACAGTGCCTTGCGAAAGTATTCAGCTCCCTGGAACTTTACAACCTTTTCCCACATATTATGCTTCAAACATAAAGATACTAAATGTAAATTTTTGGCGAAGAATCAACAACAAGTGGAACACAATTGTGAAGTTGAACAAAATTTATTGTTTATTTTACATTTTTGTGGAAATTCAAAAACTGAAAAGTGGAGTGTGCAATATTATTCGGCCCCTTTACTTTCAGTGCAACAAACTTGCTCCAGAAGTTCATTGTGGATCTCTGAATGATCCAATGTTGTCCGAAATGACTAATGATGATAAATATAATCCACCTGTGTGTAATCAAGTCTCCGTATAAATGCACCTGCTCTGTGATAGTCTCAGGGTTCTGTTTGAAGCACAGAGAGCATCATGAAGACCAAAGAACACAACAGGCAGGTCCGTGATACTGTTGTGGAGAAGTTTAAAGCTGGATTTGGATACAACATGATTTCCAAAACTTTAAACATCCCAAGGAGCACTGTGCAAGCGATCATATTGAAATGGAAGGAATATCATACCACTGCAAATCTACCAAGACCCGGCCATCCCTCTAAACTTTCATCTCAAACAAGGAGAAGACTGATCAGAGATGCAGCCAAGAGGCCCATGATCAGTCTGGATGAACTGCAGAGATCTACAGCTGAGGTGGGACTGTCTGTCCATAGAACAACAATCAGTCGTACACTGCACAAATCTGGCCTTTATGGAAGAGTGGCAAGAAGAAAGACATTTCGCAAAGATATCCTTAAAAAGTGTCATTTAAAGTTTGCAACAAGCCACCTAAGAGACACACCAAACGTGGAAGAAGGTGCTCTGGTCAGATGAAACCAAAATCGAACTTTTTGTCAACAATGCCAAAACCAGCATGGCTGTGGCATTACAGTGTGTTGCAGACAATCCCTGCATGTTGATTGGCACTCTAACCATACAGGGCAGAGACCGAAACTCCCACCAAGCAAACCCGGAAATGCTCGGGCGAGTACTGCGATGCTCGGGCGAGTAATGAGCATTACTGAGTATGCTCTCTCATCACTAGTGGTCACACCAAATATTAATTTGATTTATGTTCATTCATTTTTTATTTTGTTAACTGAAAAAAATAAATTGCTGACATAGTTTTGAAAGCCTTCTTACTAATAGGGATGAGTGGATTGTTCCAGCTGAAGTCAAATATCCTGAAATATGAAGTTTCATGCAAATTAGAATATCTGCGATACGATTCGGTGTTTGCAATTATCAAAAATAAATGTGCAGCACCATTTCATACATGCTGGACACTTGGGCTAATGGCACCTGATGTAACAGCATGTGCTTCCTCATATTGCATTGGTCATATGGGATAGCACA
The DNA here is from genome assembly GCF_039654945.1 of Dendrobates tinctorius. Classification (NCBI taxonomy): domain Eukaryota; kingdom Metazoa; phylum Chordata; class Amphibia; order Anura; family Dendrobatidae; genus Dendrobates; species Dendrobates tinctorius. The sequence continues at coordinate 20,452,484 of NW_027361783.1, forward strand.
GCTAATCAAGGGCTATGACAGGCACTAGGAGACATAGGGGCACGCCAAAGAATGCCATTTTTTGCTTGTATTATTCCTTTATCTATCGCTGTACTGTATGTACGATTGTGGTGCACTACTTCAGCATTGATTTACTATATTTAAAATGGCAGTGATAGTATCACCCTGTGAATAGAAATCGATAATTCAAGTGATATACAGTGATTTAATAAATCTGTGATCTACTGTAGCAACAGCACCTCAATACCTTTTTTTCAATAGCACACAATGACAGCAAGCAATTGCAGGTGTGCATCGCCCATAGCGGCAGATCATACAGCCCAAGTGGCCCTACAGACCCCAACTATTCCACCTATGCAATGTCAACGGGATTGATAAACAGTTGAATCTGTAAAATGAGACATCATCTGTCACACGAGATTGAAAGATATAATACTCAGTGCATGCCAAAAGTGAGTTTGTAGGTTGGCAGATCTAAGCCTTAAGTATCTTAGTTAATTAGAAAAAAACATCACAGATGAATGATGCTTGACAGAAATTTTTTTCAAAACGTGCGTTCTGACATAATGCATTGATATAAGGTGGAGAAAAATCCGGCAAGTGAAAGAGATTCTCTGACAATATGCTAGCATAATCACATTTTATTACATATTGGCTATTGCTTCTTTTACTGCATAAATCAATAGATTTTTTTATTTAATCAATGTAATTCAGATATTTGATCTCCACAGAAAGATCAATATTATAGCAGAAAAATTTCAATGATGCCAATTAAAGATTATCAATTTAATGGGGTGTCGCTGGCAGCCGAGGTAGCTGGATGTGTCTAGCTGAGCTTTCTGAAAACTAACTACTAAACAACTAATATTTTTTTTTATTCTATTTCAAATGCTTGATGCTACAAATTTTACCTAAAAATGTCCAAAACTGGGAAGCTGGAAGAAGAATCCAAATGGATGACTGCTTATTTCCTAAAGATTGGAAGCAAGGGGAAGCACATTACAGGGCAATCTGAACTATCTGCTTTTCTAGACTATCTTCCCTCCCACACCCCTTTAGCGCAATGGAAAAAGCTTACACAAACTGTAAATCCAGGGATCATGGGAATTAAACCATGCACAAAAAGTCTAAATCTCAGTCTTTCGAAATGAAACACAAGGATATGCTGGCTAACAAGCAAAAAGCACTGATAAGAACACTGGAAAGACTCCACTTCCAAGAGAAAGTTGAGAAGCTTTCAGCAACCTGATGGCAGCAGCCATCCCTCAGTACTTGGTCCTAACCTGCCACTATTTCTACCGGTGTGCCGTCCCTGCATTACACAAGCACGTGTCCCACAACATTAGCCGTGCCTTCAATAAGCAGTTATTGGGAAACTCCACAGACAAGTGGACAAGTGCTTGTAGGCAGGAAAGGTACAGCTCGCTGATGGCACACTGGGTTAACATAATAGAAGCCAGAACCTAGTCAGACCTTGGGATAGAACATCCTCCCGATGCCGAAGATTGTGGGCCTTATGTTAACCAGAGTTGCCACCACAGTCTACAGCTCCTGCACCTCATCCTCATCCTCTTCAGCCTCCAACTCTGAAATTACTACATTATTCACAAGCTGGAAGCACTGCAGCACTGCCTTAGCCAAACTGCAACAGTATGTGCTGAAGCTAATATGCTTAGGTGACAAACTTCACAATGCTGAAGAGTTGTGTACAGCTCTGAAAGAGCAGGCAGATCTGTGGCTGACACTGCTGAACCTACAACCAGGCATGGTCACATGTGACAGAACCTGGTGGCAGCTCTGAGGTGATGCGAGCTCACACACATACCATGCCTGGTCCATGTGCTTAACATTATGTTTCAGCGGTATTTCAAAACCTACCCAGAACTTCCCGATCTGCTTGTCAAAGTACGCCTCCTGTGTGCCCATTTTTAGAAAGTCAGCTACAGCTTCCACTACCCTTGCAAAGCTTCAGCAGCGTTTGCAGCTTCCAGCTCACCGACTGGTGTGTGATGTCCCCTATTATACTATTTTTACTGTGGTGAAATTGATGCCAGTTTGTTGATGTCTGCCACTAATTTTTGAAAATGTGAACACTCTTGGTTGGGTTTCCTTCATGTGTGTTGTCTGTAGCAGTAGGCCTCCGAGACCATCAGGCCTCCACTTCCTTGGACTCAACTATCCATGTTACTATCCTTGAATTTTTCTGACAATGTTAGTCTACAAAACTGGTATTTGTACCACCTGAATGTGGCTCACCATGAAAGCAGGTACAGGTGTTGCATGTTGTATCAGTGCTCCCAGCAAAGTGTCTCTACACCGATTTCTCACCCACCTCTTCTTACTGTGACATTCAATTGAAAGCTGTAAATGCTGTCCCAGACCCCAATACCTCATGCCTGGCTGATTGCTGCAGTGCCTTGCTAAAATCTGTACTATGGGTGAATTGATGCCATTTTCCTGGTGTCTGTACCTCATTTGGTGTGTTTTGGCAGCATTTAGGGCCGTTCTAAGGTGTTGTACATGTGCTTGTTTTTGCTTCCTATTGAGGCAAATGGCGTTCGGTTACATTCGGCGATTATATGAGGAATTAATTGCCGAATATTGTAAATTCGGCGAACGTAATCCAAACCGAACATTGAAATATTTGCTCATCTCTACTTGTGAGATCTCTTTCCCAGGAAAAACACAGTAACATAACATAGTAACATAGCTATTAAGGTTGAAGGAAGACTTTAAGTCCATCTAGTACAACCCATATCCTATCTTAACTTGCCCTAACATGTTGATCCAGAGGAAGGCAAAAAAAACCCATGTGGCAAACAGTAAGCTTCACATTGGGGAAAAAAATTCCTTCCCGACTCCACATATGGCAATCAGACTAGCTCCCTGGATCAACACAATATTAAGGAAACTAGTGTATATACCCTGTAATATTATACTTTTCAAGAAAGGCATCCAGTCCCTTCTTAACCCCTTAGTGACAGAGCCATTTTGTAGCTTAATGTCGTGCCAATTTTTACAATTCTGAACACTGTCTCTTTATGAGGCTATAACTCTGGAACGCTTTAACGGATCCCGTTGATTCTGAGACTGTTTTTTCGTCACATATTGTACTTCATGTTAGTGGTAAAATTTCTTCGATATGACTTGTGTTTATTTATGAAAAAAAATGAAATATGGCGAAAATTTTTAAAATTTTGCAATTTTCAAACTTTAAATTTCTATGCCCTTAAATCAGAGAGATATGTCATGCAAATTTCTTAATAAATATAATTTCCCACATGTCTACTTTACATCAGCACAATTTTGGAAACAAATTTTTTTTTTATTAGGAAGTAATAAGGGTTAAAAGTTGGGCAGCGATTTCTCATTTTTACAGCAAAATTTACAAAACCATTTTTTTAGGGACCACATCATATTTAAAGTCATTTTGAGGGGTGTACATGGCAGAAAATACCCAAAAGTGACACCATTCTAAAAATGGGACCCCTCAAGGTGCTCAAAACTACATTCAAGAAGTTTATTAACCCTTTCCTTTCTTCACAGGAGCTGAAGCAATGTGGAAGGAAAAAATTAACATTTAACCTTTTTTTTGCAAAAAAATTAATTTAGAACAATTTTTTTTTTATTTTCATAAGTGTTAGAAAAGAAAATGAACCAAAAAATTTGTTGTGCAATTTCTCCTGAATACGCCGATACCACATATGTGGAGGTAAACCACTTTTTGGGCGCATGGCACGGATTGGAACGGAAGGAGCGCCGTTTGACTTTTTCAACTCAGAATTGGCTGGATTTGAGATCTGATGCCATGTTGCGTTTAGAGAGCCTCTGATGTGCCTAAACAGTGGAAACCCCCCATAAGTGACCCCATTTTGGAAATTAGACCCCCTAAGGAACTTATCTGGATGTGTGGTGAGCACTTGCAACCCCCAAGTGCTTCACAGAAGATTATAACGTACAGCCGTAAAAATAAAAAAATCATTTTTTTTCACAAAAATGATCTTTTTGCTCCCAATTTTTTTTGTGCAATTTGTCCTAAGTATGCTGATACTCCATATGTGGGGGTAAACCACTTTTGGGCGCACGGCAGGGATTGGAATGGAAGGAGCGTCGTTTGACTTTTTCAACGCAGAATTGGCTGGATTTGAGATCTGATGCCATGTTGCGTTTAGAGAGCCTCTGATGTGCCTAAACAGTGGAAACACCCCATAAATAACCCCATTTTGGAAACTAGACCCCTTAAGGAACTTATCTAGATATGTGGTGAGCACATTGAACCTCCAAGTGCTTCACAGAAGTTTATAATGTAGAGCCGTGAAAATAAAAAATCATTTTTTTCTCACAAAAATGATTTTTTCGCCCCCAAATTTTTATTTCTACAAGGATAACAGGAGAAATTAGACCCCCAAAGTTGTTGTGCAATTTGTCCTGAGTACGCCCATTCCCCATATGTAGGAGTAAACCACTCTTTGGGCGCACGGCAGAGCTCAGAAGGGAAGAAGCACCGTTTGACTTTTTCAATGCAGAATTGGCTGGAATTAAGATTGGACGCCATGTCACGTTTGGAGATGCCCTGATGTGCCTGAACATTGGAAACCCCCCACAAGTGACCCCATTTTGGAAACTAGACCCCGTAAGGAACTTATCTAGATGTGTGGTGAGCACTTTGATTGCCCAAGTGCTTCACAGAAATTTGTAATGCAGAGCAGTGAAAATAAAAAATAATTTTCTTTTTCTCAAAAATGATCACTTAGCCCGCTATTTTTTATTTTCCTTAGGGTAACAGGAGAAATTGGACCACAAAAGTTGTTGTGCAATTTGTCCCGAGTTCGCTGATACCCCATATGCGGGGGGACAACCACTGTTTGGGCTCATGGGAGAGCCTGGAAGGGAAGGAGTGCCATTTTGAATGCAGACTTTGATGGAATGTTCTGGGGGCGTCATGTTGCGTTTGCAGAGCCCCTGATGTGCCTAAACAGTAGAAACCTCCCACAAGTGACCCCATTTTGGAAACTAGACCCCCTAAGGAGCTTATCTAGATATGTGGTGAGCATTTTGAATGCCCAAGTGCTTCACAGAAGTTTATAAATGCAGAGCTGTGAAAATAAAAAATCATTTTTTTTCCTCAAAAATGATTTTTAGTCTGCTATTTTTTATTTTCCCAAGGGTAACAGGGGAAATTGGACCACAAAAGTAGTTGTGCAATTTATCCTGAGTACGCTGATACCCCATATGTGGGGGGGATCCACTGTTTGGGCGCATGGGAGAGCCTGGAAGGGAAGGCGCACCATTTTGAATGCAGACTTTGATGGAATGTTCTGGGGCATCATGTAGCATTTGCAGAGCCCCTGATGTGCCTAAACAGTAGAAACCCCACACAAGTGACCCCATTTTGGAAAATAGACCCCCTAAGGAGCTTATCTAGATATGTGGTGAGCATTTTGAATGCCCAAGTGCTTCACAGAAGTTTATAAACGCAGAGCCGTGAAAATAAAAAATAATTTTTTTTCCTCAAAAATGATTTTTTTAGCCTGCTATTTTTTCCCCCAAGGTTAACAAAAGAAATTGGACCACAAAAGTAGTTGTACAATTTGTCCTGAGTACGCTGATACCCCATATGTGGGGGGAACCACTGTTTGGGCGCATGGGAGAGCCTGGAAGGGAAGGAGCACCATTTTGGAATGCAGACTTTGATGGAATGTTCTGGGGGCGTCATGTTGCATTTGCAGAGCCCCTGATGTGCCTAAACAGTAGAAACCCCCCACAAGTGACCCCATTTTGGAAACTAGACCCCCCAAGGTGCTTATCTAGATGTGTGGTGAGCACTTTGAACCCCCTAGTGCTTCCCAGAAGTTTATAAACGCAGAGCTGTGAAAATAAAAAATCATTCTAAGGCTAGTTTCACACTAACGTACAGGTGAGGTGCGGAGGGCTGCAGACTCTCTATGCAGCTCCGCCCACAGCCGCACCTCCTCCCGTAAGCTCCGCCTACTTTGGCATGCGTACCCTATCTTTTGCATTAGGTATGCAGGCTATGCCGATGTATGTGGATGCCTCCGCATGCGTCATTTTGACGGTGCGGCGACCCGCGTCGAACGCAACATGTTGTATTTTGGTGTGGTCGCCGCACCATCAAAACGACACATGCAGAGGCATCTGCATACATCGGCACGGCCTGCATACCCAATGCAAAAGATAGGGTACGCATGCCGAGGTAGGCGGAGCTGACGGGAGGAGCTGCGGCCGTGGAAAGAGCTGCACAGAGGAAGTCTGCAGCCCTCCGCACCTCAGGCATACGCTAGTGTGAAACTAGCCTTACCCTAACCCTAATCCTAATGGTGTGTGCACAAGTTGCGGATTCTGCTGCGGATCCGCAGCAGATTTGACCCTGCGGATCCGAAGCAGTTTCTGCTGCATTGTACAGTACCTTCATTTTCTATGGAAAATGAAAAATGCAATGCACACGCTGCGGATTTTTCTGTGCAGATTTGCTGTGGTTTGAAATCCGCCACATGTCACTTCTTTATGCAGAATTCGCAGCGGTTTGACACCTGCTCCATTACAGGTGTCAAACCGCAGGGGAAAAATGCGGGCTAATCTGCAATCCGCAGGTAAAATGCAGGTTATTTGACCTGCAGATTTACCTGCGGATTTAGTCAAATCTACGCTGAAAAATCCGCAGCAGAATCCGCAGTGTGTGCACACACCCTAACCCTAAGGGTGTGTGCACATGCTGAGTAATGCTCTGCAGATTTTTCCCCACAGATTTGAGAAAAACTGAAGGTAAATCCGCAGGTCAAAAGACCTGCAGATTGTCTGCAGTTTTTCTGTGGTTTTGCCTGCGGATTTCCCCTGCGTTTTGACACCCTGTCATTGAGCAGGTGCCAAACCGCAACAGAATCTGCACAAAGAATTGACATGCTGCGGATTTGAAACTGCAGCAAATCCACGTGGAAAAATCCACAGCATGTGTACTGCGGATTTCATTTTAGATAGATTAGAATAGTACTGTACACCACAGCAGAAACTGCTGCGGATCTGCAGGACAAAAACTGCTGCGGATCCGCAGCAGAATCCACAGCGTGTGCACACACCCTAATTTTAACCCTAACCCTAGCCCCAACCCTAGACCCAGCCCTAACCCTAACCCTAATTTTAACCCTAGTTTTAACCCTAACCCTAGCCCTAATGAAAAATTTGAAAAAAAAAAAATTATTATGTATTAGTGTGTGTGTGTGCGTTTTTTACTTTTTTTATTTTGATCACTGTGATACTTTATCACAGTGATTAAAATAAATGTATGGAATCTGCCGTTTGGCAGATTCCAGGCGGACACACTGCGCATGAGCCGTCCGCCATTTTCCAAGATGGCGGCGCCCACCGGAGCCCGGGACGGAGCCCAGGACCACCGGAGGGGACCCAGGACCATCGGTGAATATAAGGGGGGGGGATCAGGGACCCTATTTCTCTCTCCTCTGATGTGTGATCACATCAGAGGAGAGATAAATTTAATTGAAAATCGCGGCTTTTTTTTTTTTGCGGTCGCCGTTAGGGTTAATAACGGCGATCTCAAAAACGGGGTCAGTAAAATCTGACCCGTTTCATGTTCTCTGGAGTCTCGGCTACCCCCGGCAGCCGAGACCCCAGAGAAAATCCGACACTGGGAGGCGCTATTCACTTAAATCACAGCGCCGTTAATTAAGGGTGCTGTGGTTTATGTACCCTTAATGACCGCCGTTAAAAGGCGTATCGGCGGTCGTTAAGGGGTTACATTTTATTAGGGAATCACTCATTACAACATCACATGGCAGAGAGTTCCATAGTCTCACTGCTCTTACAGTAAAGAATCCGCATCTGTGAGTATGCTTAATCCTTCTTTCCTTCAGACGTAGAGGATGCCCCCTTGTCCCCGTCACAGGTCTAGGAGTAAAAAGATCATTATAAAGGTCTCTGTATTGTCCCCGCATATATTTATACATTGTAATAAGATCACCCCTATGCCTTTGATTTTCCAAGCTAAATAACCCCAAGTGTAATAACCTGTCTTGGTATTGCAGACCCCCTAGTTCCATAATAACCTTGGTCGCTCTTCTCTGCACCCGCTCCAGTTCAGCTATGTCTTTCTTATACACCGAGACCAGAACTGTACACAGTATTCTAAGTATGGTCGCACTAGTGACTTATATAGAGGTAAAATGTTCTCCTCATGAGCATCTATGCCTCTTTTAATGCATCCCATTATTTTATTTGCCTTTGCAGCAGCTGTCTGACACTGGTCACTAAATGTGAGTTTGTCGTCCACCCATACACCCAGGTCTTTTTCAGTGACAGTTTTGCCCAGTGTTTTACAATTAGGCCGGGGTCACACTAGAGAGGAATATGGACGAGTGAGAGGCGTAAAAAGCATGCATTAGACACGGACAAATGATTCCCTATGGGGTACCTCGCACCAGCCGTATATTTCTCATCCGTATTCTACGGTCCGTGCCAATCGCAGCATGCCGTAGTACGCCAATGCAAGTCTATGGGTGCGCAAAAAATACGGATTACACACGGACCACACGTGTGACCTGCGAGAAATACGCAGGTCTTTTGGCTGCTGCCAGGAAATGGCCCAATCCATCATCAGGAAGCTGAGACATGCAAATGAGCTCAAAAGGCGCTCCAGACATCCAGGAAGTACGCCTCCACGGAGTACAGCAGCATCATGGCGTCCACTTATCTTAATGTGGAAATGCTAATTGTCCTGGTGCAGGAGCGGCCCGAACTATGGGACCAACGTGATGCCCATTATGCCAACCGGGCAAGAAAGGAGGCATCATGGAGGCGCATATGTAGGCAGATGTTCCATGAATTTGGTGATCGGCCTCGTGAGGAGCAGCAGAAAATTAGTAAGTACAAGGCCCAAAAATGAGTAAAATTAGGGCAGAACAAAAAATGAATATAGATTCAGCACCCCCCTTCCTGTGCTTGTACTTTTTTCCTCATGAGGCCATTAGATTTTGATGTGACACGTGGTTTGACACTGCCATAATTTGGGCCAGGCCACAAGCACCTCATCCTCCTAGCCAAACAAGTTATTAAGTGTAGTTACTTGATACATAAACTAATGTGACCCTGTGTATCTGGCCTGTATGCCCCAATTACATATGCCACCATGAGTAGAAAGCACACCCCAGAAGGCCCCATGCCTAGACTACTGGTAGCAAATGTGACCTATCAAATATGTGAATTTGACATTATTTCCTGTCACATTGCAGTGGAAGATGTCATGAGACGCTGGCGAAGCATCCGGGACCAATACCGCCGGGAACGTCAGCAGCGGTCCAGGAGTGGGGATGCGGGCTATGTGAAGAGAAAGTACATCTACTATGACCGCCTCGCCTTCCTCGCCCCAATTCTGGATCTCCCGTAAGTAGATACCTCACACCACATTACACAGATACTTTACAGGGCCAAAAATATGTAGTTATTTTTGTCTCTGTTCTATTTCATAACAGAACTCAGTCCAACCTTACGGACAGAGGAACTTGCTCGGAAACCGACCCCATCATCGATCCTGGGTCTGCAGGGGAAGAGGTGGTGGCCCATCTTCTCCCCCTACTAGGAGCAGGGGTGAAGAATCAAGTCAGGATGTGCCATTGCCTGCGCCCCAAAGCCCACCACTAGGACCATCTGGTGCTGCTGCAGCATCAGCAAGAGCAGAGGAGCAGGGCAACATCATCAGCAGCCCAACTGGCCACATCCGGGGCTCCCCACAGCCTGCTGCCACATCCCGGCGAGGAAGAAGCCGAAGGCGGCAAATACCTGCCACTGTTATCCACACTAATGTGGACACTGGGGTCCTAAATTATTTAGCCAGAGTAAATAGTGATGATGGGGAGGAGGCATACTCACGCAGCCTGGCCAATTATCTCCGTGCCATTTCCCCTGAGGTCAGGCTCCATATTAGAGGATGTTTTCAGATCCTGCTTGATGCGTGCACATACCCCAATATGCCCTACGAATTATTTGAATATATTGAGAGGTGGCAGCTTTCCCCAAGAAATCTCATGCATCTTAGGCACCCCCCCCACAAATGCATGCTAAAGCAGGATCTGAGGATCCTCAAATACGTGGGCCTACACCTCACCCCCCTCCTCCCACTACCCAACCTTCAATACAGCAGCCACAAATGTCTGCCTCTAGCCAACCCCACCAATATGGCCACTTGTTCCCACCCAGTGTTGGAGGCTGGTCCCAACCTGGTTGGGGACGATATGGCTATGTTGGTGGGTATGAGACACGTGCCTACCACAGCCAACAAGATGCCCCTCCCCATTATTACTCTGGCCAGTACCCCCAACATTCACAGGAGGCAGGACACTTCCCACATCATGGGCATCAGTATGGCCCCACACAGGGCGATGTTGGGCACAGTAGCCAGCAGCAACCACAGGCTGCTCTTCCGCGTTCTCCTTCCCCAACGTTTGAGAATTTATAATTCTCTGTCCACAATCAGTCTGATGCCAGGAGATGTCCAGTGTGGTTTCACTGATGCTACAAATACCAATCAAAAGGAAAAAAACAGGTGGTCTCCATCACCAAAGTTTGTTAAAAATATGAAAAGTCACATATTTGCAGAATGTTTTCTAATCAGATTAATAATCCACCATGACAGACAAGGCTACCTTAAGCCTTTCAGACAGATATTACATGTGTGTAGAACAGAGAATATTTAACCATGCTATACTGGTCAAGTGAAAGGATGAAAATACACTACTCACTTGTTAAGACATAGAGAGAGCGTGATGTTATTAAGGCTGGTCGCCTTGATTTGTTACTATACATAGTTGGCTAAAAAGGTGACTACTTCACTAAGGCCAGCACGCCTTTCCTAGGCATTAGCAAGTGAGTAGTGTATTGTCATCTTTTCACTTTACAGTATAGCGCGGTGAAATATTCTCTTTTGTACAGACATGTAATATCTGTCTGAAAGGCGTAAGGTAGCCTTGCCTGTCATGGTGGAATATTAATATGATTGGAAAACATTCAAAAGAAATGTGAGTATTATCTTTTAGCAATAATTTTGGGGCTGGAGACTACCTCTTTTTTCCTTTGTATGGAAAATTTCTCATGTAGCAATGTTGTTATTGCATATTTTTTTTTTTGGTTTGTTTGAAAATGTTACTTTTCAAAAAAGTTTTATTATGCAAAAAGGGCAATTTGGCCCATTACCATAGTTTGCATATGACAATATTATGTTTGCCTTTAAAAACAAACAAAAAAAAAGGCAAAAGTAAAAATTTGTCTACTACAGTTTACGTATCTGTGTGATTTCTCTAAAACAGTGTCAGCATACTAACATACGCTTACCAATGCAATGAAACAGTCATAGAATCCGAAGGGGTATAAATATATATATTTAGATACACATAAAACCCAAAATTATAACATTGACTTAGCATGCTCTTGCCAAGAAGCTTCCCACTCAGGTGAAATAAAGTAATTTGTGAAAATATCACGCACTTTGAGCCCAGAGAGCGGTCTACGTTGAGGGTAGATAGGTGGTCTCACCCTACGCACATTGTCCGGCCTACGCACAACACCAGCAGAAGTGCAACAATCATATATCCTGGTGAAGTTATGAAGAACCACACAGGCTTTAACAACTTCATTAACATTTTGTTCACTCAGCTGAATGGCTGACTGGAGTACCCGCCATTTGACACAAAGAATGCCAAAGGAACACTCCACCAGTTGCCTAGCACGTGATAGGCGCAAGTTAAAAATTCTGCGCCTGTGGTCAAGGTTGCGGCGGGGATACGGCCTCATGACATTGCGCGTTAACTGAAACGCCTCATCTGCCACAAGGACTTAAGGGACTGATTCTTCAGTGGAACCTGGTAGCTGGCGTGGTGGTGGTAGATCCAACTGGTTGGTGCATAGCCGCCGAGCCATTATGGAAGTATTGAAGACTCTAGAGTCTTCCGTCCTTCCATAGGCCCCAATGTCAACAATTATAAACTTGTATTGAGGGTCTGCCAGAGCCAACAATACAACAGAAAAGTATTGTTTATAATTGAAGAATTGGGAGCCAGAGTTCGGCGGCTTACGCACCCGGATATGTTTTCCATCAACGGCCCCAATTCAATTTGGAAACTGGCATTCCTCCTCAAAGTCCCTTGATTTCCTCAACCAGTCTTCCATCCTGGGCTCGGTCATGACGACTTGATGGAGTCTTGTCCAGATTTCTATACATGTTGACCTGACTATGCCAGAAATGGTAGATCTTCCAATGAGAAACTCATGGTGGAGGGCGGCATAAGACAGACCAGTGGACAGGAAGCTGAAGAACGACAGAAATGTATAATTTTAGAATGCAGAACGAAAAAAAAAATCATTTACATGCCGACCAAACTTGGTATGAATTGAGATAGAATAACACACATATTTGGTTGCACAATGAGTAAGTGATATTCAGTACATATTAGACCTAACATTCTGGTCTGTAAGTTTAAACATATGTGGAATAAGATGATGGCATTAAACTTAGTCCAATAAGCCAAAAATACATACTTTGGCCCACACATTATGAACGTAGAGAATGTGGTTTTGTAGTACATACCGTAATGTGAGTAGAAGTCGCTCCTCTGCAGATATAGCTTTGCGCATCCTTGTGTCCTGAAAGGTTATCCCAGGGCGCACTGTCTCCAAGAGTCGATCAAATGTGGCAATGCTCATGCGACAGTATTGGAAAAATTTAACAGGATGCTCCCGCATAGAAGAATAGAGGCGGTGAAAATGACCTCTTGTGAGTCATTGCCTCAAAAGTGGATGCACCCACATGCGTCTCCTCCTCCGCGGATCCACTATCACTGGGTATGGTTGCCCAAAGCGCCGTGACAAAAGTCAGTTGAAGAGAACCTGCTCAGATGTATTGAAACTCAGACCCTCTGCCATGTTGCACATACAACAGCAACACACCTAGTGAAGGCAAGGTCACAAATGGACAGAATGGAGGCAGCCACCTGTTCCTGAGCCAATAAATAGGGTGCAGGTTAATGATTTAAATAGTTTGCAGGCCTCAAAACCGTTAAATGTCCATTTTGCAAGGCTGCGAGAAAATCTCGCCATACGGATTGCATACGGATGCCATACGGATTACATACGGATGCTCACATGCGCAAAATACGCGACCGCACCTTGCTTACGGATGACCTACGGAGCACTATTTAGAGGTCATTCATCCGTATTAAGCCTGTAAACTACGGACTATTTTGCACCGGTTAGTGTGACCCCGGCCTAAAGCACATAATTATACATCTTGTTCGTTCTACCCAAGTGCATGACCTTACATTTATCCCCATTAAAGCTCATTTGCCATTTGCCCAAGCTTCTAGTTTACATAAATCCTCCTGTAATATAAAATTGTCATCCTCTGTATTGATTACCCTGCAGAGTTTAGTGTCATCTGCAAATATTGAAATTCTACTCTCTATGCCCCCTACAAGGTCATTAATAAATATGTTAAAAAGAAGCGGGCCCAAAACTGACCTCTGTGGTACCCCACTGCTAACCGTGACCCAGTCCAAGTGTGCTCCATTAATAACCACCCTTTGTATCCTATCCCTGATCTAGCTCTTAACCCACCTACACATATTTTCCCCTATCCCCATTGTTCTCATTTTATGTATCAACCTTTTGTGTGGCACCATATCAAAAGCTTTTGAAAAGCCCATGTACACCACGTCCACTGCATTCCCTTGGTCCAGTCCTGAACTTACCTCTTCATAAAAGCTTATCAGATTAGTCTGACAGGAACGGTCCCTTGTAAACCCATGTTGATATTGGGTCATGAGGTTATTCTTCTCCAGATACTCTAGTATAGTATCGCTTAGAAAACCCTCCAGGATGTTACCCACAGTTGAGGTTAAACTTACTGGCCTATAATTTCCAAGTTCAGTTTTTATTCCCTTTTTTGAATATTGGCACCACATTTGCTATACGCCAGTCCTGTGGTACAGACCCTGCTATTATGGAATCTTTAAAGATTAAAAATAATGGTCTATCTATGACTGTGCTTAATTCCTGCAGTACTCGGGGGTGTATCCCATCCGGGCCTGGGGATTTGTCAATACACACATAAAATCTCAGCTGTTTATGATATAAAGCAAAATATGACTGTCAAACCATGCTACCTTCCTTCATTGCTTTATTTTCAATTCAAATGTTCACATCTGTTGTGAATGTTTTGGTTGGTGGAACAGTGTAAGAATGGGCATGCCAACCAGTTTGCTGCTGTGAAGGTCCATATTCAGCAACTGAGATACATCTTGCCTTATGCCACTTCTCTAGTATAGCCTGAAATTTTATGCAGTAGGTCTTCTATCGGATCAGACCAAATAAGATCTGAGTTTTTTCTTCCCACTCATATTAATAAGACTTGTGCACACCTTTATGCCAGGTGAATGATAGATGAACAGAACACCTCACAAGAATGGCTGTTCTGACAGTTTTCCAAGTGATTCTACCTTATATAATTTGTCCCTTGTCAGAGTCACTCAGTTCCTTATGCTTACTAGTGTGGAGGGAACATGCTTGCCACTACTCGGTACTCACCCAAGTATCGCTATACTCGCGGTACTCCGCGAGCACTGAGTGTTTCTGTGATTATTCGGCGGGAGCTCAGGTCTCTGCCCTGCATTTTAGGAGCTCTTTAGAGCGCCAATCAATTTGCAGGGATTGTCTGCCACGCACTGTAAGGCCACAGCCATCTTTGCTGTGGCATTACAGCAATTGGTTGGTCGCACAGCATCATGAGGTCTATAAGAGACCTGCCACTGCCCTGATCATCACAGTCACATCTGGAATCAGACATTGTAAGGAGAGTTGCTGCTGAGATAGGGACAGATTTGTGCTTTTATTAGTGTGGGTATACCATCATAGAATCTACAAATCCAGCTAAAAAAGAAGTCATTCTAAGGACTTATTATGGGGTATATAGATTGCAGTGCTAGGCAGGCATGGGAGTGTATATGCATATATACACATCAGTGCAAGGCATGCAGGCACTGTATGTGGGTATATAGATATCATTGCATACATCAAAAGAGTGCATTACTGTCTGCTGCTGCTGCCTATTACATATGCCCAGCTCCAGGTATCAGTGGCTAGGAATATTTTTTTTGGCACCTTAATTCTGATTATTTTATTCCAAAGCAATCCAGACCCCCTTTTTCATCCATTTGCTTGTTAACACTGCAGGCTACAGCCAGATCCTTTTAATACTACAGCATGAAAATCCAGCAATTTTAAATGGCTTTGCTCATCACAGACAGCAGTTCTGAGTGAGCAGAAAATTCTGGAATTTTTTGTGGCACTGTAGTATTTTTTGGAGTGTCTTATAAAAAATTTTGACACCATTTTGCTGACAAAAAATATTTAGGGGCCAAAAAAATATTTAGCTGGCAAAAAAATATTTACCGTAGCTGCCAAAAAATATTTAGGTACAGTTCATATATTTAAGTGTTTTGTCTGCCATAAGCATCGCATATCATTGTGTTAAATATTTTACAATTTTAGTCCTCAAAATAATTTTTTTTGCAGTGTCATAGCCTACTTATTGACACAATATGGGGGGTGAGCGCGCCAGGTGGTGCCGACCCCTATACAGGGGCCGTTAGGGGCAGACTCTAGGAAGACAGATGCCGCGACTGCTAGAACCAAGAGGGGAGGCTCAAAGGACTGAGTGAGAGGTACAGGACTGAGGATAGAATGCAGAACGGAGTAAGAAGTGCAGGTCAAAGTATGGAACGGAGACACGGAGTACAGGACTGGGCACTGGAGTACAGGACTGGGCATTGGAGTACAGGACGGAGATACGGAGTACAGGACTGGGCGCTGGAGTACAGTATGGAGATACGGAGTACAGGACTGGGCACTGGAGCACAGGACTGGGCACTGGAGTACAGGACGGAGACACGGAGTACAGGACTGGGCACTGGAGTACAGGACTGGGCACTGGAGTACAGGACTCGGCACCGGAGTACAGGATGGAGACAGGGAGGAAAGGACTACAGAGCAGAGCACTGAGTGCAGGACAGCAAACGAGCACCGGACTGAAGCAAGGCAAGGGATAGGAGGAAGTTACAGGAAGAACTCCTGCAACCTGGCCAGAGCACCGCAGCCAAGGCACATGATAATCAGGCGTCTCCACCATGTTGGAGATGCCTGATATACCCCAAGCTGTGACCTGATAGGAGGACGAACCTTAGGGTGGGCGCTGCAGAGTTAAGAACACTGCATGGTGCCCGCCCGCGGCCTAAGGCGCCTGCGCATGAGGACCACACTCCGGGGGGACGAGCGCGGGGAGAAGACCAGCACAGCGCAGCGAGATGGGGGCAGGTGAGTACAGGCGGCGGCGGGCCCCGCCGCTGCAGGCACGGCGGCGGTCACCGCCTCCGATGTGACAAACAGTTTAGTGTTATGATTGAGTCACCGTAGGAGGCAAAAACAGAAATACTAGCTAAGTCCAGAAAACCAGAGAAGTTGGCAGCTATCGGATTGCAGACCCCTGAACCTATCAACAACAACTAGCAGTAGCCGTGGGGGGTTCCTACAGTGCCCTAGACCCCACGATCACAGCCGGAGAACTAAATAGCCTAAAGACAGAAAGGGAAATCTAAACTGCCCCAGAGCAGACCCCAAAGCAATAGGCAGCCCCCAACATATAATGACGGTGAAGCAAGATGAAAAAACACTCACACAGATAGAAAGATAGGCTGAGCAAATAATGGGGCCCAAGCTAACTAAATAGGACAGGATAGAAAAGCTGCTGTCTGCAATCCGCCAAAACCCTATCAAAACAAGAGCCAACAGACTGATAGGGAAAAAAGCCCTGAAGACGCTAGGCTTCAAAAAGACTATATCAGTACTCAGGTATTTTCTGAAGACAGAGCAAAAAGGAATTCAGCTCACCCCAGCAGGGAATGGCAGAAATCCAGAAAAACAAGGCAAAACAAAAGCAAAACACAAATGCAAAAAGCAGAACAGAAAACTTAGCTTCTGAGGAGCAGGAATCAGATTGGTCTCCTAGAATCCCTCAGGGAAATCACCAGCAAGGCAGAAGGGCGTCGGCTGCCTTATATCCAGTCAGCAATTCCAGTCACCCAGTCATCATCATCCTGCTCAGCCTCACTACCTTCCTTCACCAGAAGAGGGAGTTCATCAGACCTCAATGGTGAAGGGGAAAATGAACTCACAACAGTACCTCCCCCTTGAGGAGGGGTCACCGAACCCTCATCCACGCCACCAGGGCGATCAGGGTGAGCCCGATGAAAGGCACGCACCAATCTTTTGGCATGAATATCAGAGGCAGAGACCCAGGAATTATCCTCCTGACCATAACCCTTCCACTTAACCAAACACTGGAGTCTCCGTCTAGCCAGACGGGAATCCAGTATCTTCTCTACCTCATATTCCATGTTACCTTCAACCAATACAGGGTCCGGAGGTGCCACCCCAGGAACAACTAGTTCAACAAACCTCTTCAACAAGGACTTATGAAACACATTATGGATTTTAAATGAGACAGGAAGAACCAAACGAAAAGAGACCGGATTAATAATCTCCAAAATCTTGTAAGGTCCAATAAATCTAGGCTTAAACTTAGGAGAAGCCACCTTCATAGCGATATTTCTTGATGATAACCACACCATATCACCAACCTTAAACTGGGGACCAATGGTCCTATGTCGGTTAGAAAACCGCTGGGCCTTTTCCTGGGAGAGAGACAACTTATCCACCACCTGGTCCCAGATCTGGTGCATTCTCTCCACCACAGTGTCAACACCTGGGCAGGCAGAAGGCTCCACCTGCCCTTAAGAAAATCGAGGATGAAACCCAAAGTTACAAAAAAAAAGGTGACATCAAAGTGGCAGAACTAGCTCTATTATTTAAAGCAAATTCGGCCAAGGGCAAAAATGAAACCCAATCATCCTGATCAGCGGAAATAAAACATCTCAAATACGACTCCAAGGTCTGGTTTGTTCTCTCCGTCTGCCCATTGGTCTGAGGGTGAAAAGCAGAGGAGAAGGACAACTGAATTCTCAGCTTGGAACAGAAAGTCCTCCAAAATCTAGACACAAACTGAACTCCTCTGTCAGATACAATGTTCTCAGGAATCCCGTGCAAGCGAACCACCTGTTGCAAAAACAGAGGCACCAACTCAGAGGAAGATGGCAACTTAGGGAGTGGTACAAGATGAACCATCTTAGAGAACCTATCACAAATAACAGTCATTCTCTGAGAGACAGGCATATCAGAGATGAAATCCATTGAAATATGGGTCCATGGCCTCCTGGGGACCGGCAAAGGCATCAACAACCCACTAGAGCGAGAACAAGGTTTAGACAGGAAGCAAGTCCCACAGGACTGCACAAAATTCCTGACATCATGAGACAAGGCGGGCCACCAAAAAGACCGACTCACCAGATCTCTAGTACCAAAAATACCTGGATGACCAGCCAATGCAGAGCAATGAACTTCAGACATCACTCTCTTCTTCCACTGGTCAGGAACATACAACTTTCCACTGGGACAACGCTCAGGTTTGTCCTCCTGGAACTCTTCCAGAGCACGTCTCAAATCGGGCGAGATGGCAGAAAGAACTACCCCTTTGCCTAAGATGGTAGCAGGCTTGGTCACCACAGGAGAATCAGCAAAGAAGCTCCTAGAGAGAGCGTCAGCCTTGACATTCTTAGTGCCAGGAAGAAAAGAGACCACAAAATCAAAACGTGTAAAAAACAAGGCCCACCTAGCCTGTCTAGGGTTCAAGCATTTGGCCGACTCCAGGTAAATCAAATTCTTGTGGTCAGTGAGGACCACGACTTGATGTTTAGCTCCCTCCAACCAATGTCTCCACTCCTCAAATGCCCATTTCATGGCTAACAGTTCCAGATTCCCCACATCATAGTTACGTTCAGATGGAGAGAACTTTCGGGAAAAGAAAGCACAGGGATTCATTTTAGATGTTACAGGATCTTTTTGGGACAAAACAGCTCCTGCACCAATCTCAGAAGCGTCCACCTCTACCTGGAACGGGAGTGAGACATCAGGTTGCCGCAAAACCGGGACAGAAGTGAATCTTCGCTTCAGCTCCTGAAAGGAAGAAACAGCCTCCGGAGACCAATTCAACAAATCAGCACCCTTCTTAGTCAGATCAGTCAATGGCTTGGCAATAACAGAAAATTTTGATATAAATTTCCGATAAAAATTAGCAAAACCCTAAAACTTCTGGAGGGCCTTCAAAGAAGTGGGCTGAACCCAATCATAAATGGCCTGTACCTTGGCCGGGTCCATTTCAATAGTTGACGGAGACAAAATAAATCCCAAAAATGAAATCCTCTGTACCCCAAAAAGGCATTTCGATCCTTGACATACAGGGAATTCTCCCTCAAGATCCGGAACACAGTCCGAACATGTTCCACATGAGAATCCCAATCCTTGGAGAAGATCAAAATATCATCCAGATAGATAATCAAAAATTTATCCACAAAGTCTCGGAAAATGTCGTTCATGAAGCACTGGAAGATAGAAGGGGCATTAGTGAGCCCAAAAGGCATCACCAGCTACTCAAAATGTCCCTCCGGAGTATTAAACGCCGTCTTCCATTCATCCCCATGCTTAATGCGGATAAGATTATACGCCCCCCTGAGGTCAAGCTTGGTAAACCAGCAAGCACCTTTAACTCTGGAGAGTAGATCCGAAATCAGGGGTAACGGATACTGATATTTAATAGTAATTTTGTTGAGGGCACGATAATCAATACAAGGTCTTAATGAACCATCCTTTTTGGCCACGAAAAAAAAAAACGGCACCTAAGGGTGAAGAGGATGGTCTAATATGACCCTTCTCCAACGCCTCCTTAATATAGGATCGCATAGCCTCGTGCTCGGGTACAGATAAATTGAAGAGCCGACCCTTGGGAAATTTACACCCCGGGCTCAGTTCAATTGCACAGTCATAACTCCTATGAGGAGGCAAAGACGCAGACTCATTCTCACTAAATACATCATAAAAGTCCGCCAAATAGTCAGGAACATCATGCGACTGAGGAGAGGTGGAAAAAACCGGAGCCTCACTAAGGGAACACCGACAACCCCAACTCACCACAGACACAGATTTCCAATCCAAAACTGGATTATGAATTTGCAACCAGGGAAACCCCAGAACAATTGTATCATGCAAATTGTGCAACACCAAAAATCTGCAATTTTCTTGATGGTCTGGGGCGACCCGCATTACCACCTGGGTCCAAAACTGAGGTTTATTTTTCGCCAAAGGAGTAGCATCAATCCCCCTCAAAGGGTTAGGCGTCCGCAGAGGTGTCATCGGAAATCCACAACGTTTAGCAAAATCCAAGTCCATTAGGTTCAGTGCTGCTCCCGAATCCACAAAAGCCTTGGCGGAAAATGTGGACAGGGAGCAGATCAGAGTAATTGCCAGAAGAAACTTAGGTTGAACACCACCCACAGAAAACGTGTGTGCAAAACGTTTCTCTTGTTTAGGACAGACAGAAATAATATGCGAGGCATCTCCACAAAAAAAAGCACAGCTTATTACGCCTTCTGAACTCCTGACGTTGCTCCCTGGACAAAACTCTATCACATTGCATAGGTTCAAACCCTTGTTCAACAGGTGGCAACACCTCTCGTGCAGTCCTGCGTTCACGTAAACGCCGATCAACCTGAATGGCTAATGACATAGAATCGTCAAGACCAGAGGGAACAGGAAATCCCACCATAGTATCTTTTACGGCTTCTGACAAACCCTTCCGAAAGACAGCTGCGAAGGCATTATCATTCCAGGTAGTAAGGACCGCCACTTTCGGACTTTTTGACAGTACAATTCTGCAGAATCTCGACCCTGGCTCAATGCCAACAGGGTCTTTTCAGCCTGATCAATAGCATTAGGTTCGTCATACAACAACCCCAAAGCTTGAAAAAATGCGTTCACATTAGTCAGAATAGGATCATCTGGTTTCAAAGAAAACGCCCAATCCTAGGGATCACCACGCAGCAAAGAGATGACAATTTTAACCCGCTGCGCGGAGCTCCCTGTCGAGTTAGGTTTCAAGGCAAAAAATAATTTACAATTATTTTTGAAATTCAAAAATTTAGACCGATCCCCAAAAAACACATCAGGAGTAGGGATCTTTGGTTCAGCAGCATATGAATGAGCAAGGTAGGCAGAAATTCCCCGCACTTCCACAGCGAGCTGCTCCACACGATCAGACAATTGCTTTATCTCCATTGAGAGAAAAAAAATTCCCCCTGCGGCCTCAGAGATATAGAGGAAAAAATATACACACTTTTTTTTTTTTTTTTTTTTCAATTCTTTCCTGCTATTGAGTACCCTAGGATCTGCGGTATGCTGGTGATTCTGCTCTGATTGAGTCACGGTAGGAGGCAAAAACAGAAATACTAGCTAAGTCAGAAAACCAGAGAAGTTGGCAGCTATCGGATTGCAGACCCCTGAACCTATCAACAACAACTAGCAGTAGCCGTGGGGGGTTCCTACGGTGCCCTAGACCCCTCGATCACAGCCGGAGAAGTAAATAGCCTAAAGACAGAAAGGGAAATCTAAACTGCCCCAGAGCAGACCACAAAGCAATAGGAAGCCCCCAACATATAATGACGGTGAAGCAAGATGAAAAAACACTCACACAGATAGAAAGATAGGCTGAGCAAATGATGGGGCCCAAGCTAACTAAATAGGACAGGATAGAAAAGCTGCTGTCTGCAATCCGCCAAAACCCTATCAAAACAAGAGCCAACAGACTGATAGGGAAAAAAGCCCTGAAGACGCTAGGCTTCAAAAAGACTATATCAGTACTCAGGTATTTTCTGAAGACAGAGCAAAAAGGAATTCAGCTCACCCCAGCAGGGAATGGCAGAAATCCAGAAAAACAAGGCAAAACAAAAGCAAAACACAAATGCAAAAAGCAGAGCAGAAAACTTAGCTTTTGAGGAGCAGGAATCAGACTTGTCTACTAGAATCCCTCAGGGAAATCACCAGCAAGGCAGAAGGGCGTCGGCTGCCTTATATCCAGTCAGCAATTCCAGTCACCCAGTCATCATCATCCTGCTCAGGTGATTGGTAATCAGCCTCACTACCTTCCTTCACCAGAAGAGGGAGTTCATCAGACCTCAATGGTGAAGGGGAAAATGAACTCACAACAGTTTAGTATATCTGTAAAAATACTTCTGTTTCAAATTGTTATTGTTGTTGCTTCATGACTGTGTCTTAAATGCACCAAATACTACCACCATCATCATCATCTTCTCCTAGAGGCAGTTAATGTGCAGTTAGAAAGTATGAGGAGCAAAGGGTGAACATTTGGGTGGTGTTGTTCTCTGTCTCCGGATTATGAAGGCAAAATCTTCTAGATTAAATCATGACTGGAAGAGCCAGAGCAAGAGCACATGGAAGAGCACGGGGCCAGGACTCATAACTACCATAGCCTGTTGTTCCTGGGCCGGATTATGACAATCCATCACCTACTAATATTGAACTTGTTGCAGGAGGGCGTCAAAAAGGAGCCCCTGCAGTTTCTAGAACAGAAGCTAGAGATTTTGACATTTAGGCTGGATTTAAAGATGTGTCAATTGGAGAGCATGGTGGTCGAAGATGTGACTTCTATCATATGGGTGTTTCCACTAGACAATCCATCCAACACGTTATTGAATCAAAATCTGGTTTTGATCGCTACTCTATTTAGGCTGGTTTCACATTTGCGTTTTTTTTCGCGGTATTTTAGCGCTAAATAGCGCATGCGTTTTTTTTTCCTATACTTTGCATGGGATGCGCTTATGTGTGCATACACATGCGTTTGTACACGTTTTACCGCGCATGCGTTTTTTTGCGGTATGCGCTCGGGCGCACAAAATGCAACCTGTTGCATTTTTTGGGCGTCCGACTTGCCTCAAAAAAACGCATGCGCGCGCAATGCGTTTTTTTACAGCAAGACACCCATTATAAGTCTATGGTGAGCATATGTGCGCATTGGCATGCTTATGTATGCGTTTTTTTGCACATGCATTTTTTTTTTTACCATTAGTTTAGACAATGGAATTTAGGTGTTTGGGTTAGAGTTAGGGTTAGTTAAAGGGGTTTAGGGTTAGGGTTAGGGTTAGGGTTAGGGTCAGGGTCAGGGTTAGGGTTAGGATCAGGGTATGGTTTGGTTAAGGGTTAGGGTTAGGGTCAGGGTTAGGGTTAGGGTTAGGGTTAGGGTTAGGATCAGGGTATGGTTTGGTTAAGGGTTAGGGTTAGGGTCAGGGTCAGGGTTAGGGTTAGGGTTAGGGTTAGGGTCAGGGTTAGGGTTAGGGTTAGGATCAGGGTATGGTTTGGTTAAGGGTTAGGGTTAGGGTCAGGGTCAGGGTTAGGGTTAGGGTGGGTTTAGGGTTTGGGTTAGGGTTAAGTATGGTTTGGTTAAGGGTTAGGGTCAGGGTTAGGGTTAGGGTCAGGGTTAGGGTTAGGGTTAGGGTTAGGGTCAGGGTTAGGGTTAGTAAAGTCATGGTTTGGGTTAGTGTGAGGGGCCACCTAATGTTGAAAAAAAGGCAAACGCGGTAAAAACGCACTAAAAACGCATACAAACGCATAAAAACGCTGCGTTTTTTTCATGCATGCTCATAAAAATGCTTGAAAAAAACGCAGCAGTTGTATGCTTTTGTATGCGTTTTTTCAATGCGTTTTTTTGTGGGAAAAACGCGCTGCAAAAAAAAGCAAGTGTGAAACTAGCCTTAGCTGTGCACAAACTACGTCAAATTGATAGCTAGACCACAGTGGGTCTTGTTTCAGTGCCATGTTGACTACAGTCCACAGATGTTACCTAGATCCCTAATCTCACCACTACTTTACCAGCAAGATGAATTAATAGGAAAAGCATGTGGTTTTGATGAAGCTGTTGTTTTCTTGCCATACAAACTAAAAAAGATCAATGAGGTGGATAGCTGCACACGCAAAGTAGAAATAGTAAAGATTACAATTACTTTCATCAATGAGTTACCACACACTTCACCAACTTCCTTTCACTTTTACAACGTTATATTCCAAAGTATTGAAAATGATGATGAATATATTATGATGCAAATAGGTATGAATAATTATCACCCAAGTGATGTTACAGAAGTCATAACATACACAAGCTATCTGTGTGGCACTGATTTACCACCGTAATTTTGAAGTATGAGACTAGCATCATCTTGTGAATTGATGTGAGCCACAAGGTCCTTCAAAGTGAAACTGTTCTGAATGTAATGTACAATTTGCTCCTGAAACTAAGAACATGACTTCTATGATGCTTGCATGAAAGAACATGTAGGGCAAATATGTAGGGACTTTGGAAAACCTGACTCCTAGTACATGTGCTGCGACGGGTCCGGAACTGTCAAGGCTGCATCCCCTGTTTTCCGTGGGAAGGAATAGGGGAACAGACAGGCTCTATTACCCAGGAAGAGAGGGCATGTTTAGACAAGGAACCTGGCCAGAAGCTGATGGAAAAAACATGCAAAGCAGGAGTTATTCCCCCGCTGTCAGCATGTGAGTAGCGAAGGGGGCAGAGCACTACGCACCCGAAGTGCTGGCACTGTGACGGACTGCAGCAGGCAGACCCGGTGACTTAGAGGCAGGGGTGCAAGCCTAAGAGAAAGCGGGCATGACAGCAGAGTTTTTTGGTGGGGATAAGCAGTGCGTAGGAGGCTGAGCAGCGTGCTCCGTCCTTAAAGCACTGGCGTCGCTAAGGATTGCTCCCATCAGCTCCCGTCGCTACAGGCGGTACTGCCAGAGAGCGAGGCGCCGTGTGCCCAGTGACCGCCATATAGTGAGGTGCCATGTGCTCCGTGACTGTAAGTACAGCGCACATGCACAGCACAGAGAGCCAGTTCATGCCATTTGCTCAGCGTGAATAACCAATAATTATAAGGCACAGAGGAATGATGGTCAGCATGGTACTCCCTCAGCAGCTTCCAAAACTTTGCACTCATTATGAGAGTACCCTGTGCCTCAGAGCCAGGGCGATGGGAGGATCTGAGAAAACTCTCCCATAACTTTGCCAGTGTTCCACTGCCTATGCTGGATTGGAATTGTGTCTCTCTTGCCTGTATTCCATGGCTGTCCAACGAACTGTGACCTCTGCCGCCAGTGTTTGAGATGGGAATATTTTTTAATAATTCCACAAGAAGGGCACTCTGGTAGTGCAACATTTTTTGCACACCTGTCTGCCTCTGGAATAAGAGATATCAAATTCTGCTATTAGCGTGTGTCTAGAAGTGTCACCAATCAGTATTGCCTGGCTGTCAGCCCAAATTTATAGAATGCGAGGGTTAAGGGAAAAGCAGCGTAACAAACACAACCAATGTGTGCCAGACTGCTAACAGGCAAGACTTCCATGTCCTCACCAAGAGGACAACTGACCATGCTCTCCTCCTCCTCCTCCTTATACTCAGGCCGTCCCTGACTTTCAACTAACCTTTGCACTATCATTGTAAATACATCATTGTAAATATATCACTGTAAATACATCATTGTAAACATATCCCTGTACTTTGTATCTCCACCACCTCATTGTAGATGTTAAGCTCTCACAAGCAGGGTCCTTATCGCTATCTTTTGATTTAATTACTGCATTATTGTTAATGTTGTTATTGTTACTTAGGACTGCTATGTTTAAGAATGTTAAAATGTAAATGTTTGCGCTATATAAATAATGATTATTAGTATTATAGAACACAAAGAAGCGGGATGATGACACTAATTATAGCGTCATTGCCTCTCACCATCTTGGTGGATTCCTCAAAGTTTTGGAGGATAGTACAATTGTCCACTCCTGAGATCTTATGTGTAAAGTGTGAACTGAATACCAATGGCCTTGTTGATGTTGGTAGTCAACAACTGCCCTCTTCTGTTCACAAATCCTATCCAACATGTGCAGTGTAGAGTTCCAATGTGTGGGGACATCACACACCAGTCAGTGAGTCAGAAGATGGAAATGCTGCTGAAGTATGTCAAGGGCGAATCAAGCTGTAGCTGACTTTCTAAAATGGGCACGCAGGGCAGTGTACTTTCACAAGCAGATCTGGCAACTCCAGGTCGCTTTTGAGAAACCGTTGAACAAGGTTAAGCACATGGGCCAGGCATGATATGTGTGTGAGCTTGGCTCGCCTCAGAGTCACCACCAGGTACCACACATGACCAAGCCTGGCTGTAGGTTCAGTGGTGTCAGTCACAGATCTGCCTGCTCTTTCAGAGCTGTCCATAACTCTTCAGCATTGTGCAGTTTGTCACCTAAGCATATTAGCTTCAGTGCAGCCTGTTGATGCTTGGCACAGGCAGTGCTGCAGTGCTTCCACCTTGTGACTGATGTGATTATTTTGAAGATGGAGGCTGAAAAGGAGGAGTAGGATGAGAAGTAGGAGCTGTAGATGGTGGGGACAACACTGATTGACGTACGGCCTGCAATTCTCAGCGTCGGGAGAACGTGTTCCATTCCAAGGTCCATCTGAGTCCTGGCTTCCACTATGTTAACCCAGTGTGCCATTAGCGAGATGTACCATCCCTGCCCACAAGCACTTATCCACGTGTCTGTGGTTAGGTGGACTTTCCCAGTAAAAGCATGGTTAAGGGCCTGGATAATGTACTGGGACACTGGGAGAAATAGTGGCAGCTGGGGATAGAGTCCTTTTTTATAGACGGAAGCCAAAATCGGGTTGCAGAAAGCTTCCATCTCCATGAGGCTACAAGGCAACATTTCGAGCGGAAGCAGAAAAGAAATGTGTGGATTTATTACTGTGTTCATTGTGTCTTTGACTGGATATTTCCGCTTGCGCTCCAAGGACTGGGGTAAGGACAACTGAATGCTGCGCTGGGACAAGAACGTGGATGTGCTTGTTGATGGTGCTATTTGAGTTTGTGTGCAATGACAAATGCAGGGCAAGAGGTATCTTAGCATCCACCATGGGCGGGATTTTTTTGCATGCACAACAGCGGATGACACAGTGGTATCACCCGCAGACACTGTTCCTGGAGCCTGGTGTTCGGCTCACAATGTCGACTGCTTTGATGCCATGTGTCTGATCATGTTGTTGGTGGACAGGCTGGTATTTTCACTACCCCTGCTGATGCTGGCATGGCCGGTGGAGCAAATGGCCTCTTGAGGTTAATTGCAGAGTCTTAAAAAAATCACCAGAATCGGGAAGATCTAACAGTTGTACTGGCAACTTCCGTTGTGTTGGTGTTACGGGGACATTCAGTGTCTCCCTCTCCAACATCACCTTCTCACCTCACCCCCTGTGCTTTGGGGTTCCCCAAGACTCAGTTCTAGGACTCCTACTCTTCTCCATCTACACCTATGGCCTGGTACAGCTTATAGAGTCCCATGGTTTGCAATATCATCTCTATGCCGATGACACACAGATCTACCTATCTCGACCTGACATCACCTACTTACTGACCAAAATCACACAATGTCTGTCCGCTATTTCCTCCTTATTTTCTGCTTGCATTCTAAAAGTGAACATGAACAAAACAGAATTCATCATCATCTTTCAAACATCTCACTGTACCCCTCCACCAGAACTAACCATCATCGTTTATGGCTGATCACTTTCCGCAGTCCCACATGATCGGTGCCTTGAGGTGGTGTTCCACTCTGCCCTCTCTTTCAAGCCATATATCCAAGCCCTTGCCTCCTGCTGACTCCAAATCAAAAACATTTCCCGCATCCTTACATTCCTTGACCAAGAAACTGCACAAACGATTTTGCATTCCCCCATCATCTCCCGCCTTGACTATTGCAACCTTCTACTCTCTGGCCTCCCCTGTAGCACTCTTGCACCACTCCGATCTATCCTAAACTATGCTGCTCGACAAATTCACCCGTCTCCCCAATATTCCCCAGCCTCTCCTCTGTAAACCCTAAAATTATGACACAAAGCCATCCACAACCTGTCTCCTACATACTGTAAATCTGTGACATGGTCTCCCTGGACTTACCTACACGCAACCTTAAATCCTCTCAAGATCTTCTTCTCTGCAACCCTCTTATCTCTTCTTCCCTCAACCGCATACAAGACTTCTCCCATGCTTCACCCATACTCTGTAACTCTCTACTCCAACACATCACACTACCTCCTACCACGGACACATTCAAAATGAACCTGAAGAACAACCTCTTCCTACAAGCCTACAACCTCCAGTGATCCTCAGTCTACTAAAACACATGGTCAGCTCTACCTTCTCCTACTGTATCCACACCCATCCCCTATAGACTGTGAGCCCTCGCGGGAAGGGTCCTCTCTCCTGCTGTACTTGCATATGCCTTGTATTGCTCATGTTTAGTTTAAGCCCCCATTACACACTGCGATATCGCTAGCAATATCGCTGTAAAGTCACCGATTTTGTGACGTTGCAGCGATATTGCTAGCGATATCGCTATGTGTGATACTTACCTCCGATCCGCTCCCCCGCTGCTCATCGCTGATCGCGCGAGAAGCTCCTGGATCATTTCTCGTCGGCCACTTCCTGCTTGGCTTCCTGTAGTGCCGACGAGCGACGCGTGGACGCGGGCGGGAGGACGTCAGGATCGCCGCGTCTGACAGGTAAGTAGCGACCCCCGACCCCTGCGATGTCGCTGGTGAGATCTGCCTGTGTGGCAGCTCACTAGCGACCACTTAGCGATGCACCAGCGATCCTGACCACTTCATATCGCTGGTCGGGATCACTGGTGCATCGCTAGGTGTAACGGTACCCTTACTTGTCTATGTCAGCCCCTTTTTTTACATGTAAAGCACCATGGAATAAATGGCGCTATAAAAATGAATAATAATAATATCATCCACCACCTCATCTTCCACTTCTGCACCTCGGTCCTCCTCCTGACTTTCTGGCAATTGTGTCTCATCATCGTCCACCTCTTGTGACATGTTTACACCATCGCCTTTGTGTGACCGTGGCTGCTCAAATATTTGGGCAGCACTACATGCGATATAATCTTGCCCCGCTTCAAGTGTACCGTGCGAGAGGCCCTAATCTATAAACGGTAAAGTGAACAGCTCTTGGGAGTTTCCAAGTGTGGGATCAGTTGTCTACAGGCAATCAGCATGGTAAGAGGAAGGAGGATCAGGGTGAGGAATATTTGGTCCAGACCCACGTCTACTCAAACTTGACCATGTGGAAGACAGAGTGCTGATGGTGTTGGCAAATTGACTGGTGGTGGCAAAGTGACTGGAAGAATTATCCGTTATCCAAACAACAATCTTTTGACACTGCTGTGGGTTCAATTTGTGGTGTGCTAATGCGTTTCCCTAGTAATTTTGATGGGAAGGTCGAGCGAGAAAATGTGGGTGTTTGGTGTGGCCCAATTTCAGCTTGCCAACAGCCTCAGCCTGTGCATGCACCATCACCATCACGTCCAATTCCCCGTCCCTTGCCACTTGCCTTGCCCCTTTTAAATGTAATACATTATTTTACACATTCACTCCAAATGCCAGAATTTTTAGTAAACTTATATGTTATCCGTGTGTGGGAAACCCACAGTTGAAAATATCTGGTGCGTAGTTAAAAAAATGTTTTCATCAAACTGTTGTCAATAACTTTAGTAAGAGACTAGAAAGACAGTTCAATGGGGGACTCAAATTCCACAATTTGTAGCACACAGATAGATGAGGCGTCTGACAGAGGCAGGCCACTCTCAAATATCTTGCCTCTATTTTGTTATTTTTGGGCCAGAAAAATGGTATAAATAACTAGGGTAAGACACAACCAAAATTTTATGTAGGCCGTATAACTTATGCATATTTAAACAGAGCTGGATCACCTGAGAAAGCCTGGGAGGAGAAGACTAACCCTTTTCGTGCTGCCTGTCAGCAGGTCTCACAATGTATTTAAAATGCCCAGCCCATATAAAAATGGAGAGCATTTATATGAAAATGCACAATATATATGGTATCCCATAGAAATGGCTTCTTAGTGGGATACCACACATCCTCCACATCTCTTCAGACACCACCACTTGAACACCAGGGTGAACGTGTTCCGTGATGCAATAGCCACATTATTGTTTGCAAAGGGATGTTTGTGGTCTCACCTATCGTTTCTTGTGTGTCCCCACCCCATCCTAATGAGGAGTACAACTAAATATTAATAATTAAAAAATTATGGGTTTGTACAGGAAGAAAAAATACATAATCATGGTATGGCACTGTGCCCTGTCAACACTAGAGTACCTTTTGTTTAATTACCAGCATTACATAAAAAATTTCAAATGCAGATGAAGTTGATAGAAAACCACAATCTATGTCCTCTCAGCATTACTCCATACACATCTCAGTATTTTGATCACTATTAGCATTATCTATTTCACTTTAACATTTCTCGGTCTTCAGATCACAGATTTGACAACATGCTTCAGCTTCAGGGCAATGAGTATGGCATACGATAGAACAGCTCTGGATGACATTTTTACAGTCTGACACATTAATTAGTCTTAAACAAAATTATTTCTCTAGAACACAGTCAGTGGACACTTATTAATTCTCCCCCATTTAGTGGAATATGAAGATCTTGAGATCCATTTGTAGGAATCCAGATATTAAAGGTACCAAACAACAAACTTTATCTTTTAAGTTTAAACAGATTATTGAAAACATTTAAACAAGTTATTTAACATTTATGTAGCCTCCCTTGACAGAACAGTAGAACCATAATTGTACTGTATCACAATACTAGACCAAGGGGAAAACAGAAATTCTTGATGCAATAATGCAACTGCCCCACAACCAAGGTGAACTGTACTACAATGCTGTGAACAGGACAAATTGTCAAATGTCTGATGCCAGACTCCTTCAAACATCAACTATCTGCTGGTGTTGATCACCAGCATTAAAAAAAATCAAAAATATTTTTTTTAAAGAAGTCTCTGGGCGCATATGTGAATTTGAATCTCTGTTATTACAGTCTCCAAGTTGTGTTTGTGTAATCAGAGCTTTATCTTAAATGCAGGTGGTTGGATGATTGCTGCTGACCCCAGGATTTAAAGAGTGCTTTTAAGATAGTATCAGGATCAACTTCAGCTGGAGGATTTTAAGCAACACTGGAGGAGAAGTTTGTGTTTCTTCGATATTAACTTTCCTTCTTTGATGGGGTGCCACTTAATCTTAGAAGTATGGGCTGGTCTGATGTTATCACACTACCATTCAAAAGAAGATTGCATTTCATTGATTGTCCATCTAGGTATCTGTTGTTGTATTTTTGTAGGCACCAACTGCATCTTCCTTTCTTACAGACACAACCTCTGCAACTCTGGAATTCAACAAGCAGGTGCACTTCAAGGCACCGCATACACAGAAAAGCTCCACGCTATCTTCCTCGGTGACTCTTAGAAGAAAATTATTAATGGTCATTTTTGTGCCTTCTAAAGAGCTAAAGACAGACTCTTTATGAGTGGGCCCTACTGATGAACTGGTCTCCTTTGTGACAAGTGTCTGTGACATGTTGGTTACTGCCTTTGTGTGCAATAAAGGTGGTGACTGGGAAGTGTCATGCTGAGTAGACATGGGAGCTGTGTATGCATCATTCTGTAACACATTAGTAAGAGGTAAACTTTGCCCAAGAAAAAATGAATTTCCAGACAATCACGGCCTTTTTTTAACTTTGTTTGCAGCGGTGATCTTCATCTTCTTGGTGGGGTTGTGCTAAAGTTCCAAGTCATCAATACCATAATCGTCTATATCTTGTAAAGAGGAAATCAGCTGTTTCCCAGGCTCATGATTGACTACATTTATTGGCATTCCTTTAACAGTGTTCGTTACACTGGAACAAATATTTATTGGCTGTGACATTTGGATATTATTGGTAATATATATGGCTGAAGATGAAGAACCTAGTGCTAAGGGAGAGTTGATAGGTACGGCCGGTGCACTCCTCTTTAAACTTAGTTTTTCACAATCATCCATCAGTTTGTTTGGTTCTCCTCCCAAACTGATCTGCTTTGTATAATTCAGCATCTCACGAGCATATTGCACCTTGCCCTTTATATGGACACGTGTTTGTTTGGCAACATATTTATTACGAGCATCTTTTATGCAGAGCTTCAGACGCACATCTGTTACACCGATCTTCTGACAGGCATGAAACGCATTCTGCTAGTTGGTGGTGGGCGGCTAAACGTCTAAACATTGTAGACTGTGTCCTGAATCTCATACCTCCTATTGCCACCGCTGTTATTAATCCTGTACGTTCCTATCCCTGCCATCACCATGCCCCCTTTCCTGATCACTTCATCCAATGACTTATTCACCATATTTTTGCTAAAAACCTGCACCTTCCCAGCAGCAACTGTGGGAAACCATGTTACTGTTTTCCAGGGTGCTTCTGATGCCCATAAAAAAAGGTTACACACTATGTTGATATGTACCCCCCAGGGTGAATGTTTGTCAGCCCATACACTTAGTGTATGGGCATTCCAGGTATAGGAGACCCACTCCTTTGTAATGGGAAAAAATTTTATGTGGCCCTCGTACACGTAAATTCCAAGAGTGGGCTAGACCTTGCATTCACTTCATGGGCAAACTTTATGGTAGTAACAAAAATTAATAATGGGAACTTTTGTTTCATGGGACCATCCAGTACGTCATTTCAAAGTGTAATTGGTGTGTGTGTAACTTTGTGGCAAGGCGGGCCTTGCATTCAATGCATAGGCTAACAGGATGGCAGTATCAAAAGAATAATGTGAACTTGGTTTTCCTGTGGCCATCCAGTACGTGGGTTCAAAGGCTTAATGAGGTGCATGTAACTTTGGGGCAGGGCGGGCCTTACATTCAATGCATAGGTAAATAGCATGGCAGTACCAAAAGAATAATGTGAACTTGGTTTTCCTGTGTCCATCCAGTACATGGGTTCAAAGGCTTATTTGGGTGCATGTAACTTTGGTGCAGGACGGGCCTTGCATTTAATGCCTAGCCTAACAGTATGGAATAGCAAAATGTATAATGTGATCTTGGTTTTCCTGTGTCCATCCAGTACGTGGGTTCAAAGGCTTATTGGGGTGGATATAACTTTGGTGCAGAGCAGGCCTTGCATTTAATGCCCAGCCTAACACTATGGAATAACAAAATGTATAATGTCATTTAGGTTTTCCTGTGTCCATCACGTCCATGGGTTCAAAGGCTTATTGGGGTGCATGTACCTTTGGCGTAGGGCGGACCTTGAATTTAATGCATAGGCTAACAGAATGGCAGTACCAAAAGAATAATGTGAACTTGGTTTTCCTGTGGCCATCCACTACATCACTTCAAAGGGTTATTGGGGTGCATGTAACTTTTTGGCAAGGCGATACTTGCATTCCATGCATAGGCTAACAATATGGAAGAACAAAATGTGTAATGTGAACTTGGTTTTCCTGTGGCCATCCAGTACCTGAGTTCAAAGGCTTATTGGGGTGCATGTTACTTTGGTGCAGGGCAGGCCTTGCATTCAATGCATAGGCTAACAGTATGGCAGAACCAAATGAATAATGTGAACTTGGTTTTCCTGTGGCCTTCCAGTTCGTGGGTTCAAAGGCTTATTGGGGTGCATGTGACTTAGTGACAGGGCAGTCTTTGCATTCAATGCATAGTCTAACAGTATGGTAGTACCAAATGGAAAATAATGGGAACTTTTGTTGCAAAATGGGAAAATTTTTTCAGGAGGCCTCCTGTACGTCTTGTGAAAGGGGTATTGGGGTGCACCATAATTTTTGGCAGACCAGTCACTCAATGCATAGGCAATAACAGTATAGGAGTCCCACTGTTTTATAATTGCCCTTTAAGAATAATAATGCCAACTGATGCCCCTATAAAAATAGGCTTTGTGACTTTAACAGTCACTCCTTCAAAAATCAAACAAGATGTGGCTCATGATGTGTCAATGTAAAAGACAACAGTATAGTGTGCAGTGACAGGGGAGGATATATTTGTGTGCAGCAGCTCTGTTGGTTATTAGGCTGCCTTAACTCCCTGATAGCTGCATTGCTATTTGAACACTGCTGTGCAGAGTGCTTTTTTAAAAACAAAAATATTTTTATTCCTTTTTTCTGCACAGTTACCAATCCTTCATTTTTTCACACTTTTTTGTGCAGCAGCTCTGTTGGTTATTAGGCTGCCTTATAGGCTTCCTGATAGCTGCATTGCTGTTTGCACACTGCTGTGCAGACTGCTTTTTTAAAAGCAAAAATCTTTTTATTCCTTTTTTTCTGCACAGTAGATACTGAGCGTACATTTTTTCACACACCATATAGAGGTGTACGCTCCTCACACACTACCGTGTACCGGCTGGTATCACAGACAACTAGATGCTATACGTGTGTGACTCCGTAAAAAAAACCACGGAGATTAACATTGTTCCATACATACACCGTATAGAGGTGTCCGATTATCAAACAGTATGGGATATCTGGTGTTCTTATTACTGTCACATCTACGCAGAGTCAGCATGTGTGTGTGACACTCCATAAATACATATACAGACATTTCCATTTCTTTATACACC
This sequence comes from Dendrobates tinctorius, assembly GCF_039654945.1. NCBI lineage: Eukaryota > Metazoa > Chordata > Amphibia > Anura > Dendrobatidae > Dendrobates > Dendrobates tinctorius. The sequence goes on from NW_027361783.1 coordinate 20,487,047, forward strand.
GTATTGAGCAGTCAGATTGTCAAACAATATCGGATATTTGGTGTTCTTATTACTGTCACATCTACACAGAGTCAGCATGTGTGTGTGACACTCCATAAATACATATACGGACATTTCCATTTCTTTATACACCGTATTGAGCAGCCCAATTGTCAAACAGTATTGGATATAAGGTGTTCTTATTACTGTCACATCTACACAGAGTCAGCGTGTGTGTGACTTTCCGGAAATACATATACGGAGATTGACAGTTTCACCTACAACGTATACAGCTGTTCACCTCTGATACTGTACCGTATATCTGCTTGTTGGATTACGGTGAAATACATACTGGGTGAGCGTCTGTGACTCAGAAAATATATACAGAGATTTCACTTCTTAGGTCGGAGTCACAATGGAGATTAAAACGGACGAATGCAATGCGAAATCGCATTGCATTCGAACCAATGTTACTCTATGGTGCTGCTCAGATAATGCGATTTTTTATCGGATCCGATCGTTGGACCGAGACAATCGCAGCATGCTGCGATTGTCACCGATTTTCGGATCGGATTCAACAATGCAAGTCTATGGAGGCGATAAAAAAACGCATGGAAAACGCACCACACGTGTGACTTGCGATTAAATCGCAAGACTTCTCCTGGGAAACAGGAAAGAGCATGAGGCATGGCCAGGAAGCTTGGGTATGCAAATTACTCAAGCAGCATAAAAAAAAACCAGGAAGAACGCCTCCACGGAGTCCTCCATCATGTCCACACCAGTGAATGTGGAAATGCTGATAGTTCTGGTCCAGGAGAGGCCAGAACTATGGGACCAGAGAGATCCCCACTATGCTGACCGCAGATGCAGGGAGGCAGCGTGGACAAGAATCTGTGGCCAGATGTTCCCTGGATATGCGGCAAGACCTCGTGAGGAGCGTGACCAAATTAGTAAGTGAAAGAATGTGTTCACATAATCAAATCCCCTAATCTAATTTGCACAATGTAAAGGTACTGTCACACTTAGCGATGTACCAGCGATCCCGACCAGCGATATGACGCGGTCAGGATCGCTGGTACATCACTAAGTGGTCGCTAGTGAGCTGCCACACAGGCAGATCTCACTAGCGACATCGCTGGGGACGGGGGTCGCTACTTACCTGTCACACCAGGCGATCCTGCGTCCTCCCGCCCGGCTCCACGCGTCGCTCGTCCTCACAGCAGGAAGCGCCACAGGAAGCTGACGACGAGAAACAGTCCTGAACGTTCTCGCGCGATCAGCGGTAACCAGCGGGGGAGCCGGTCGTAGGTAAGTATCAGACACAGAGATATCGCTAGCAATATTGCTATAACGTCACTAGTTATAGCGATATTGCTAGCGATATCTCTTAGTGTGACATGCCCTTTAGGCCCAATAAGTGATTGCTCAGATATAAGTAATGAATGACTTTGGGTTTTTTTTTGTAAGATATTTACAATATCTACATTCCAAATCCCTGACTGGTGGCAGCATGAATATTTTGCGTGCTAAAATATTGATTTATGTATCTAATTGTTCTGCCACAAAATGCATTGATCTTTTATTTTTTGGGGGCCGTATCTTAGCCACTATATAACTATTGTTTTTGTAATAAAAACAGCATACCACAGTATTTTTTTAAATTTGGTTAGCAAATATGTTGTTTTGAAGGCCCTTTGTAGTAGGCCTCAACCTTTTTTTTTGTTGGGTTGATTGGTGTGGAGTCAACAGGAATATAAATCATATAATTTGTAAAATGTGGGCCTAAGCATTAGGTAACCCTTGATTCCAAAGCCATATGTGTGTTGTAACTAAATCCTGTGTTTTTGTTAACATTGTAGTGACTGATGTGACAAGGCGTTGGCGCAGCTGCAGGGACACATATAGGAGGGAGAGACAGCTGAGGTCCCGTAGTGGAGCAGCCGGAACCACAAAGAGGAAATACCTCTATTACGACCGCCTACATTTCCTGGCTCCTGTGATGGAGCTGAGACCGTAAGTACATGGTTTAATGTAGTACTCTGTATATTCTGGAAGCCAAATTTACTTGATGTTATTTTTCCCATTGTAGCACCGAGTCAAACCTCACGGAGAGGGAGACGGGTTCCGACTCTGAGGTCCAAAATGATCCTGAGTCAGATGTTGCTGCAGGCTCAGGCCCATCTTCTTGACTTCCCAGAGCAACACCAGCACCACCACCAAGATTACCACCACCACCAGAATCAGTTAGCCAGCCAGCACAGCCTGATGACTGGGGCAAGAGTAGCAGCCCCACCATGCCACTGGAGACCTCACCACAGCCTTCTGCCCTACCACGACGAGGCAGGCGCAGGAGAGAAGGAGCAGCTTCGGGAACAAGGATGCAGGTTGACCATGGTGTATTGGACTACTTGTCGACAGCTGCTCATGATGATGGGGAGGAGGCATATGGCCGCAGTCTGGCACAGTATTTGAGGTCAATTCCCCGTGGGTACAGGCTGCGTACGAGAGGGGCTCTCCAAATCGTCTTGGATGCCAGCACACCACCCAATAATCCCCGCAGTGTCTTTCAGTTCCTTGAAAGGTGGCAGCTGTCAGAGGAGAATCAGATTGATAGGCTGGTTGGACTTGATGTGAGTAGTCAACCATCCTTGGAACCTGTTACTACTCCTCCTCCTCCTCCACGGGTGGCAACACCTCCGCCTCAGCCTGCACACATCCCCAATGTGGCTCCACAGGTCCAATATATGGGCCAGGGCGCACATGCCCAATATGGCCACTTTAACATACCCAATGTTGGTGGTTGGCCCCAACATGGGTATGTTAGACATGGACATATTGGGGGATATGGGCAATTTGGGCAGCCCTACCAGGACTACCCACAACAATTACAAAATTACCCCTACCAAAACCCACAAATAGATCCTGGCAGGATGCAACAGATGGCACAGCCACCTGCCAGTGCACAGGGGGACTGAGATGTGGGCCAGCAACCAAGGCCAAATCTCCAAACAGGCCCCCCACCTTCACCACCCCCAACCTACCATGACCTGTAGGTTTTCATTTTTACCTTGTTGTTAGGTTTGGTCTATTGTCCATGATGTTTTTTGTTTGCCTTGAATTGTTGAATCCTAATGTGCTGATAACATTAGGCCAAAGCCAACTACTATGGTTATATGTTACCGCAATAACCCAAAAAAAAAGTAATAAACTATATAGTAACAAGTACTATTGAAACAAAAATTTAACGCAAAGGTAAAGGCCAAAATCTTTATGAGAACACAACACTAAAAAACCACTACATAGATAAGGCATCATCTTGCCATGCAGTTGCACCCTGAGGTGTCACAAAACAATTTGTCAACACATCACGGACTTTGAGTCCGGAAATTGTACGACGTGGTGGGTTTACATGTGTCCTAGGCCTAGACACATTAGCAGAGTCCACTTCAGCATCATCATATGAGGGGCAGTCATGTATCCTTGTGAAGTTATGTAGGACAAACACAGGCTTTAATAACTTCATTGACATTAGCTTCACTCAGCTGAATTGCCGACTGTAGGACCCTCCATTTGGCGGTAAGAATGCCAAAGGCACATTCCACCAGTCGCCGAGCACGTGATAGTCGATAGTTAAATATTCTACGCCGGTGGTCAAGGGTTCGTCGTGGATATGGCCTCATGACATGTCTGCTCAATGGGAATGCCTCATCTGCTACAATGAGTGAAAGAACTAAGAAAAAAGAAAGAGCGCAATAGGGTCTTATCTGGGTGGAAACTGGAAAAAAGACTGATAAAATCTACTCACCCTTTTCAGGAAAGATATAAGCATATAGACCAATGTCAGCTTGCTGCACGCCCGAGGGTCCACTCCGTGACCTCCAATTTAACTCCTTTTGGATAGAATATCAGGCTTAATGTGCGCTGCTGGACCAGATACAATTACTGACAAATGAAAAGTTTAACCATTTATTTTCCCAACGCGTTTCAAAGTGTGAACCACTTCTTCCTCAGGGGATGACATGTAGTGAACACATACAACCTTCTCTGATTAAATACATACAGTGTTTGAATTTAGGCGCCAAAGAAACATGTGATGGAGGGACAGTGTCAAAGTTCAAGGGTTAATAGTGCGCTAAAAATGCATTTACAATTATTCTTATTAGTACTCATCTTAACCCTTTTGCATTCATGTTACAGATAGTGTGTTTGAAAGGAAAAGAAAAAAGAAAGAAAGAAAAAAGGGGGTGGATAACTTCCACATACCGAAAAAAGATTACAAGGGAAGTGAAACGAACTGCCGGCAAAAAGTGTCACGGACAAGAGTCACTACCACTAGGCTGTGGAGGATTTTGTTTGGGAAAGGAAGATATATCTCTGAGAGAGAAAAATCCATTAAAAATATATATTTAATTGAGAATATTAGAATATAAAAAATATATATATTAGAATATAAAAATTATGTTGTAAAATCACATTTATTAGAACATATTTGTTAAGAAATGTATAAAATGAATAAAGATTATATTAATATATGTGTGAGGAAAAATTATTCTATGCGATTAAGTCTCAGGAAACATCAAAAAGGTTCGTGGTGCATCGCAGAGAGAAAGGACTCACAGAAACTACTACATAAGAACAGGATCACACCCAGAAATCGAGGATACATTTAGTATTAACTATATTTTCAAAGGAAGAAAATAAGGGATATAGTGGATAATAAAAGTCCCTGCAGGATTACCTTATACTGATAAATCCTTATTTTAATGATAACGCTCTGCTAAAAAGAAAGAAAAATATAAAGGACATTCAGTCAGAATGTGTCCAAAAAAATTGTTAGAGGAAAGCTATGAACTTAAAAATTACACTTATAAAAAAACTTCAGTAATTTCGTTGAGTCCGTTAGGTTTCAGAGTATTCAATCTATAGATCCAGAATACTTCTTTACGATTTAGTTGTCCAATTCTGTCAGGGTCATCACTGGGTATATGTTCGATAGGGGTGATTCTGAATCCATTATAATTTTTTTCATGTTTTAAAGCAAAATGTCTAGACAGACCGTGCTGCATGAAACCTATTTTAATATTATGTCTATGGGAGTTAACCCTCCGATGTAAGGGCTGGGTTGTTCTTCCTACATATTGCTTTTTGCAATCACATTCGATTACGTATATAACGAATTCAGTGGCACAGCTTAAAAAACTTTTAATAGGAAAACTTTCCTTAGTGAAAGTGGATTCAAAGGTTTTTATCTTATGTGAAATAATTTTGCAGCATAAACAGTTTCTTCTGCCACACTTATATATACCTGGGACTGGATTTGGTGGGGAGGACAATGATTTTATTCTAAGACGACTCGGAGCTACTAGATTTTTAATAGTGGGTGCTCTACGAAAAGTGATACTAGGATTTCTAGGTAGGGTTTTACATAAAACAGGATCATTTAAAGGAACATGCCAGTTACGTGTCAGAATCTCCCTAATTTTAATATTCTCGGCACAATAACGTGTAATAAAATTACTAGTGAATTTCTTATTATCAGTTGCGGTATTTTTCGTTGTATTGATTATAGAGTTGAGCGATACCAGCCGATACTTGAAAATATCGGAACGGATTGGATCGGCCGATCTTAAAAAAAAGTATCGGTATCGCCGATTCCGATACCGGGAACCAATGCAAGTCAATGGGGCCAAAATATCGGAATTAAAAAAAACCCTTTCTTTCCATGTAGGTTAATTCTACATGAAGAAAAACAACTAAGAATAATGTAGAATGTATTGTGGGAGGTGGAGGAGACATTAAAGCCATAGAGGTTTAGCCCAATCAAATGGAATAGCAGGAATTAAACTTTTTTTAAAGACGTTAGGAGTTACAAAGATATTGACTATGTTAGCCTCATTTATATTTTGCCAGACATGTATGTCTTCTTCTTCTTTCTTCTTTCTTCTTCTTTCTTATTCTTCTTCCTTTTTTTACCTTCTTCTTATTATTATTATTCCTTTTTTTACATTCTTCTTCTTCTTCTTCTTCCTTTTTTTACATTCTTCTACTTCCTTTTTTTACATTCTTCTTCTTATTCCTTTTTTTACATTCTTCTTCTTCTTCCTTTTTTTAAATTCTTCTACTTCCTTTTTTTACATTCTTCTTCTTCTTCCTTTTCTTACATTCTTCATATTCTTCTTATTCAACAATTATTATTCTACATATTCAACTTCTTCATCTTCTTCCTATTCTTCTTCATCATATTCTTGTTTGTGTCAGGCATTCCTGTAGTTGTTATCTAGAAAAGTTAGAAGTTTACACCTTCCGTTCTGCCTGTCACAAAAGATTTACAACAGGATTTGTCCGCGTTCAGTTTGGCCTGCAGCAGCAGGCCTTTTCCAGGGGCACCACGAGGAGGAACGGACTCACCCCCATACACTGCTTAGTCTTCTTCTGCTTATAAATAAGATAATATCATTTGCTCAGAGTATTAGTCTTATGCTTAATGTTCTTCTGCTTTGTTTTTTTATGCTTCTTTGTCTTCTCTCTCTTGTTGTTCTGCATCTTGGTGGTTGTCTTCCTGTTCTTTGTCCTCTTGAACCAGCTGATGGTACTGGCACCCGGAGGGGCAGCAGAAGGAACAAGAGCCAATGGCACTACCGAGGACCAGCTGACGGTGCTGGAACCCAGTTGCTAAGCAGGAGGTACCTGTGCTACAAAGCACTACCAAGGACCAGCAGACGTTGCCGGAACTCGGATACCGAGATGGAGGCACCTAGGCCAAAGGCTCTGACGAGAACCAGCTGACGGTGCTGGAACCCGGAGGGGTAGCATAAGCTGCAAGAGCAAATGGAAATAGCGAGGACCAGCTGACAGTGCTGGCACCCAGAGGGGCAGCAGAAGGAATAAGAGCCAATGGCACAACCGAGGACCAGCTGACGGTGCTGGAACCCGGTTACTAAGCAGGAGGTACCTGTGCTACAAAGCACTACCAAGGACCAGCAGACATTGCCGGAACTCGGATACCGAGATGGAGGCACCTAGGCCAAAGGCTCTGACGAGAACCAGCTGACGGTGCTGGAACCCGGAGGGGTAGCAGAAGTTACCCCTGAAAAGCAAAGTTGGCATGCCGCAAGCTGGCCGCAGTTACCGAATCACACAGTCCTACAGGGGGTGCTTGTCCTAGTGGCACTACGGAACAAGCCTTTCTCACCAGAACCCGCAGTCCACATAGGAAGCACCTAAACTGCTGGCACCCTAGCCTCGGCTAACCCAACCGCAACACGACATGGCAACTTGGGGTGGCAAACTGACATTGACACTTCCCGGAAACAGCAGGCAGGGCTGGAACCAAGCTGGGCAGGAGGGAGTACCCGTGCCAAAGTCAGTTATGAGCAGCAACTGGCGATGTTGGAGCCCAGGGACAAGCACTTAGCAGGCTGAGGCCTGATGTGCTGTCAATTGGGAGGTAGCAGGACAGATTGCCATCAAAACAGCAGGGGAACAGCTGACGTTACTGAACCCCACAAACACAGGAGCTAGTGTTTTACTCTGTGAAGACGGCACTTCCGAGCAACAACTGGCTGTGTTGAAGCCCAGGGACAAGCACGGAGCAGGCTGAGGCTGCATTGAAGAAATTTTAAGATCGGTTGTAGACTTCTACTAATTTTAACCAAGCTCCACTTAGGCCTGTGGCTTCACTGATTTTCGTATTTCCCCTGTCCTCCAACCCCACCAGTTACAGCTCCGAAGTGGCGTCTGCACAATCCACACTTGTTCCTGTGTTACAGGTGTTCAGTCCGGTCAGTTAATCCCCTGATGTGTGTCCGGCAATGTCGCCTGCTCTGTCCACATTCCCATAACTAGTTATGCCGGACACACATCAGGGGATAAACTGATGGGACTGAGCCACAGGAACACAGGAACAAGTGTAGATTGTGCTGACGCCACTTCAGAGATGTAGATGGCGGGGTTGGAGGTCAGGGGAAATAGTAGAGACAGTGGAGCCAGAGACCTAAGTTGGGCACGGTTAAAAATCAGTAGTGGTTTGAATGTTGATGGAGTTGGTGACTTTGCCATCCACACAGCAGGGGATCAGCTGGCGTTACTGAACCCCACTAACACAGGAGCTAGTGTGTTTCTCTGTGCAGACGACACATCTGAGCGACAACTGGCTGTGTTGAAGCACAGGGATTATAGTTCAGGTGGTAGAAAAATGAACACACCAGCAGACCTGGATACAGTTGCCAACCACTAATTTAGTGTGTAAGAGGAATGGCAAAGTCTTTGGTGATCCAGGCCTTGTTCATTTTCAGAAAAGTCAGCCGGTCAACATTATCGGAAGATAGTCGCGTGCGACGGTCTGTTAGTACACCACGTTCCGATAATACACTGGCAGCAGGGCAAGCCAGCACCTCCAATGCATACTGGCTAAGCTCTGGCCATGTATCCAGCTTAGAGACCCAAAACTTGAAGGGGGAAGAGCCATCTGGGAGTACAGTGACAGGGCAAGACATGTAGTCTGACACCATCTGACGGAAGCGTTGCCTCCTGCTGACTCGAGGCGTCACTGATGGTGTAGACAATTGTGGTGGACACAAAAAACTTTGCCACATTTGGGCCATAGTGGTCTTGCCTTGTGCTGCGGCGCTGCCTCTGCTCCCTCTTTGTGCAGAGTTTCCTCCACTGCCTCGACGCACAGAGCTGCTTTGTAAAGCACTAGCAACAATGCTGTCGGGTGGAATGGAAAACATTATATACTGCACCAGTGACTCTTCGTACTCCCGCAGTTTACGCTCCCGGTTCAACGTTGGTATGAGCCTTTGTACGCTGTCCCGGTAGCGAGGATCTAGGAGGGTGTACACCCAATAATCAGCCGAGACGAGAATGTGGGCGATGCGGCGGTCGTTTCTCAGGCACTGCAGCATGAAATCAACCATGTGCTGCAGACTCCCAACTGCCAAAGAACCGCTGTCCCCTGTTTAAGGCGTGACCTCGGCCTGTTCTGCATCACCCCACCCTCGCTGTACATACGGAGTAGAGGTTTGTGTACCTCCCTCCTCTGGAGAGATGTCTTCCTCCTCCATCGACTCCTCCTCATCCTCCTCACAAAGTGTCCCCTGCCTAGGCCTTTGTGAGGAAACACTTAGCGCAGACTGTCCAGAAGCAGATGGCATTTGGGACTCCTCATCCTCCACCTCTTCCGAAACCTCATCCCTTAGTGCTTGCAGTGTTTGTTGAAGCAGGCAGATAAGGGGGACAGTCATGCTGACTAGTGCATCATCTGCACTCGCCATCCGCGTGGATTCATCGAAGGCACGCAAAACGAGGCAGATGTCCTTCATAGAGGCCCACTCAATGGTGCTGAAGTGTGAACGGCGCACAGTGCGACTTGTTTGCGCCTGATGCAGCTGGTACTCCATGACTGCTGCCTGCTGCTCACACAACCGCTCCAACATATGTAACGTTGAATTCCACCGGGTGGGTAGGTCACATATGATGCGATGTTCTGGAAGGCCAAATCGTCGCTGCAGAGCAGCGAGGTGCGATCTTGCCGTGCTGGAACGCCGCAAGTGAGCGCACTCTATGCGGACCTTGTGCAACAGTGCAGCAAGATCCGGATAGTCCCTCAGAAAGCTCTGCATGACCAAGTTAAGCACATGTGCCAGACATGGGATGTGTGTGAGGTTGCCTAGGCCAAGAGCTGCCACCAGATTTCGGCCATTGTCACACACTACCAAGCCCGACTGGAGATTCGCTGGCCCAAACCACACATCGCTCTCCAGCTTGATAGCATTCCAGAGCTCCTGCGCTGTGTGGCTTCGATTCCCCAAAGAAATTAATTTGAGTACAGCCTGTTGACGTTTGGCCACGGCTGTGCTCATATCGGTCGTAACAGGCTCCTGCTCTGCTGTTTCTGAGGAACTTGAGTAGGAGGAGGAGTCTATGTGTACAGACTGGAGTCCTGCAATCCGTGGAGTTGGAAGAACACGTACAGCGCCACTCTCCAGATCTGTACCCGGCTCCACAACATTGACCCAGTGGGCAGTGAGGGAAAGGTATCGTCCCTGTCCATGGTTACTGGTCCACGCATCGGTGGTCAGGTGGACCTTGCTACTAACGGCGTTTAGTAGCGCATGTTTTATTTTGCCCTCAACATGTTTCTGCAGGGCAGGGACGGCTCGCCTGCTGAAATAAAAGCAGCTGGGCACGTTGTATTGGGGGACTGCCAATGCCATTAAGTCCCGGAAGGTGTCAGTGTCCACCAGCCTGAATGACAGCATTTCAACTGCCAGAAGTTTGGCAATGCCAGCATTCAGAGACTGTGCTCGGGGATGGTTTGCCGAGTAAGGGCGCCTTTTATCCCATGCCTGTGCTACCGATGGCTGTGATGGATGGGAACGTGCTGCTATGGGTGGAATCTGACAGGGTCTCCGGACAACAGTGGCAGAGGTTCTTCCTTGGCGATCCTGTGAGGAAGCCGAACCAGCAGTGCGTGAGCTGGAGGAAGAGGCCCCAACACGAACTGAAGAGGTGGTAGGTGGTGCTGTACGTTGGCCTACGTCTTCAGGGTGTCTCTGCAACTCCAACTCGTGCTTGGTGCGCACATGTTTCCACATATTTGTGGTATTGAGGTTGCTGACATTTCTCCCTCTTTTGACTATCTGATGACACAGCTTGCATTTGACAAAGCAAATGTCATCTGCAACTGTGTCAAAAAAGGACCACGCACTGCAACTCTTGGGAGCGCCCGTTTTGCCTTTGGAATGAGGAATGCTCCTAACAGGTGCCGAAGTGGAGGGTACAGGCAACCAAGTCTTCCCCCTCCCTCTGCCTCCTGTTTTGGCCGGTAGGGGAATCTCTTCCTCCGAGCTGCTCCCACCACCTTCCTGTTCCTCATGCCATGATGGGTCAATGACCTCATCATCTTCCCTCCCCTCTTCAAACAGCTGCTTCTCCGGGGTTGTCTCGCCAGCACCGTACGCACCAGAAAGTGGCAACTGAGTCTCGTCATCATCTGATGCGTACTGAGGTGTGCTGACCATAGGCACTGGCCCACTTGCCTCTTCAGATTCAGAGGGACAAAGAAGTTGCGCATCACTGCATACTCCCTCTTCTTCACATTCAGGAATGCTGCTTGGCTGGCCCCCTCTTTCCAAGCCAACAGATTCCGAGAACAGAAGTAGAGACTGTGATGGCTCCTGTCCATGTCTCTCTGACGGCCTGGGCACTTTGGCAGGTGGTGAAGAGACAGATGGTTGCTCTTCGGTGCTCTGGCCCTGAGAGGATGTGGAAGTAATTGAAGTCGATGCGTTAGCTGCCATCCATCCGACAACGGCTTCAATTTGTTCCTCCCGCAGCAGTGGGGTACTCTGAGGTCCTACAAAGCTGCGCATAAAGGACTGTTGCCTGCTAAAACTGGGGGATGCTGATCCACTGGTGCCCGCAGCAGGCCCAGAATCACCACGTCCTCTACCTGCAGAATCCCCACGTCCTCTCCCTGCAGAATCCCCACGTCCTCTCCCTGCTGAAACTCCACGCCCACGCCCACGCGCCTTACTCCCTGCCTTCTTCATCTTGCCAGACTGCTTAAGATAGGCAGAAAAGTACAAAGGGGGGCCTTAGTGTGCTTATTCCTGAACAGCTGGTTACAGGTACAAGAAACTCTAATTTTATGAAGTGTGTGTGTGTGGACTACACTTTAATAGGAGCTGATGTGGCCTACACAAGTTCCAAATGTAGTGTTTGGTGAACTTTTTTTGTGGTTTCTTTGTTGGAAACAAACTCAAAGTATGTGAACAAAGAATTGAAACTGATAGTATCACCAACTTTTTGGAGCTATTACAATGCAGGCAGGTAACCTACAATGCAAAAGATGAGGCTCCAAAAAAATTGGGTAATACTAATCTGGCTGCGCCGGCAGGGCACAAGCCAGAAAAAAAGGCTCCTCTATCTACTCTTATATAGTGTTTGCAACCAACCAATGTTGATGGATACGGATGGATGCACACTAATAGGAGAAGAAAAAATGAGCTGCACTCAAAGACAAATATGTGTGAGGCAGTGACGCACATTGAGCGTCCTACAACCAGACGTAGCTGCAGGACACTCTACTCTGCGTGAGCTGCACTCTCACACAGTCAGAGACCTCTCAGACAGCCGTGAACAGTGCAGCTAAGTGGGCACTGGCACTGACAGGCTGCAGAAAGGCTCCACTGTGTACTCCTATATAGTGTTTGCAACCACCGTAGATGGAGACGGATGGATGCACACTAATAGAAGAAAAAATGAGCTGCAATAAAAGAAAAATGTGTGAGGCAGTGACACGCTGAGCGTCCTACAACCAGACGTAGCTGCAGGACACACTACTCAGCGTGAGCTGCACTCACACACAGTCAGAGACCTCTCAGACAGCCGTGAACAGTGCAGCAAAGTGGACACTAGCACTGAAAGGCTGCAGAAAGGCTCCGCTGTCTACTACTAGTGTTTGCAACCAACGTATATGGATACGGATGGAAGCACACTAGATTGAAATTATGTAAAAAATGCAGCTCAAAAATTAAAAGATGTATGAGGCAGCAGTGATCACACTGGGTGGCCTACAGCCTGACGTGGCTGCAGGACCCACTCCACAGCGTGAGCTGCACTCACACAGCCCTTGCAGACAGCTGTGAACACTGCTGCTAGAGCAAAGAAGGCTACAGTGGTGGTTTATGTAGCCTGGGTTAAGCACTAGAAGTTTGGTGGAATCGCTATTTCTAACTGTCCCTCACAGTCTTCTACAGCAGCCTGTCCCTAACTGAATTCACAGCAGAGTGAACCAGAAATGGCGGCTGCGGTGGTTTTTATAGTGCATCATGACATCATTTCGGCAGCCAATCACAGCCATGCCAATAGTTAACATGCCTACATGCCTAACAGGATGTGCCCACACTTCGGAGGATTCCCATTGGCTTAATCAAAGCAAGCAGGCTCATAGCATGATGGGAACTTCCGATTCCGATTCCGGAATCCGATATGACAAAAGTATCGGAAGTCAGTATCGGAATTCCGATACCGCTAATATCGGCCGATACCCGATACTTGCGGTATCGGAATGCTCAACACTAATTGATTAATGATTTTTGTGAGAGATCTTTGCATGTGTTATAAGCATTTTTTACCAAATCCGCAGGATATTTCTTGGCTAGGAACCTTTTCCTCAAAATTTCAGCCTGGTTTTCAAAATCCCCCATATCCGTACAATTTTTTCTAATTTTTTTATATTGGTTAGCAGGTATATTTTTCAACCATTTACTAAAATGCCCACTGCTAAAGGGTATGTAACTATTCTTATCAACATGTTTAAAAAAGGTTTTGGTTAAAATGTTATTGTTCTGAATGAATATGGTAATATCTAAGAAATTAATAGTAGAAGAATTGTACATTGTGGAATAAGACAGACCCCAGTGATTATTGTTCATATCCTTAATGAATTCATCAATGTCATTTTTGGAGTTTTCCCAGACCAAAAATAGATCATCTATAAATCTTTTGTACATGATAATGTTTTGTTGGAATCTAGAATTAAAAATATAAAATTCCTCAAAGACCCCCATAAAAATATTTGCATATGTAGGTGCGACCTGGGACCCCATCGCAGTCCCAAGTCGCTGTGGTACAAGCACCCATCAAAGGTAAAATAATTATTTTTTAAAATAAATTCCATCCCATTCAATAAAAACCTTTTTTGTGCCAATGACAGTCTCTTATCACCCACTAAAACCTTATTGAAACAAGCAAGTCCCAAATCATGAGGAATATTCGAGTATAAGGAGGTTACATCCATAGTCAGAAACATATAATGTAGTTTCCATTTGATAAATTGGAGAATTTGAATGAGATGTGTAGAATCTTGGATAAAACTTTTAAGGAGGGGGACGTGGGTCACCATGATTCTGTCTATATAATGTGATAGGTTACTGGTAATAGAGCCAATACTGGATATGATGTTTCTTTGGCGCCTAAATTCAAACACTGTATGTATTTAATCAGAGAAGGTTGTATGTGTTCACTACATGTCATCCCCTGAGGAAGAAGTGGTTCACACTTTGAAACGTGTTGGGAAAATAAATGGTTAAACTTTTCATTTGTCAGTAATTGTATCTGGTCCAGCAGCGCACATTAAGCCTGATATTCTATCCAAAAGGAGTCATCTGCTACAATAACATAAGGTACCGGTTCCAGATTTGAGTTGGGAAGCTGACGTGGTGGTGGTAGGTCAAGCTCATTATTGCGCAGCCGCCGACCCATAATGGAAGAATTGAAGACTCTGGAGTCTCCAGTTCTTCCATAGGCCCCAATATCTACAATTATAAACCTGTAGTGAGTGTCAACCAAAGCCAACAATACTACAGAAAAATATTGTTTATAATTATAGAATTGGGACCCTGAGTTCGGCGGCTTACGCACACGGATCTGCTTCCCATCTAGGGCTCCAATACATTGTGGAAACTGGCACGTGTCCGCAAATCCACGGGAGATACGCAACGAGTCAGGCATTTTGGGAAATAAATTAAGATAATAGGGCAATACGAAATATGATTAAAGGTGTGTAAAATAAATATGCAGCTTCACACATCATCAACATATTGGTTTGAGACATACCGTAAGGTGAGTAGACGCTCCTCAGCAGAAATAGCTTTGCGCATCCTCGTGTCCTGAAACATGATCCCAGGGCGCACAATCTCAAGCAAAATATCAAAGGTCGCAAGGCTCATCCGACAATATTGATAGAACTTCTCCGGATGGCTCCGCAGAGATGTATAGAGACGGTGGAAATGGCCTTTAGATATCCTTCTGAGCAAAAGTGGATGGACCCACATTCGCCTACGCCTCTGCGGATCCACAATCACAGGGTATTGCTCCCCAAAACGTCGGGATAAAACCCAATAGAAAAGAACACGCTCAGTGGTGTTAAAAGTGAGCCTGTCTGTCATGTTTAGCACAAAGCAGAGCTAACCAAATCCAAGCAGTGACTGTATGTCAAAGGTAGCAGCCCCACACCTGTTGGAGAGGCCATAAATATAGGGAGGGATGATTTTTTTAAATGAGTTTCAGGCCTAAGAACGGTTATTTGTCAGTTTTGGAATGGTCAGAGAAAAAATCGGCAGACGGATGTAAAACGGATGCTTACATGCGATTAAAATCGCATCAATGAAGAAAAATCGCATCAAAAATGCATCACTGGTTAAGATACCTTTGTGCGATTTCATACCGTTAAAATGGGACCGATTTTTTATTCGTTGTGTGTGACTCCAGCCTTACATAAACCTTACACAGCCGTACGCTACTCATACAGTACCATTTCTCTGCTGGTATTTTTGGTACATTTTCCCAAACATGAGGAAGTCTGGTGGAAGAGGCCGCGGACGTGGGCGGGGGGACACAGCTGGTACTGATGGTGGTGGTGCATCGGCTGGTTCTGGCAAAAGCACAATAGCAGCTAAGGCAGGAGGTGTTGAGCCTGCGTCATCATCTGGCACAAGAAGGCCTTTAAGGTTCCCTTTTCTCTGAGTAGGTAAACGGCTTTTAAAGCCGGAGCATCAGGAACAGGTTTTGGCTCACATTGCCGAAACAGCCTCCAGCTCTATTGCCTCCTCTTCTGAAGTTACAAAAACTGCAAGCACAGAGTCGTCAGTGCAGGCCTCTGGTCAGGAACAACACCTTTCGTTGTGTCCTTCACCCACACCAAAAGTGAAGGATGCTGCAGCACACACTTCAGATTACTCCATGGAGCTCTTTTCACAAACCATTCCAGGATTATCAAGTCAAAACCTGAATTCCCCAGTCCAAGATGAATCTGACATGGAGTGCACTGATGCACAGTCACTGCTAGACGAATCTGCTGGTACATTCACCCACAGCACTACATTGCCCTCGCAGTGTACTTAGCCAGAATCTGACCCTGATGAAACTCAGGTGCCCCTTCCCGCATACTATACCACCTTACACGGTGACACAGAGGAAGGTGCACATGAAATTGAAGAGGAGGTGATGGATGACCCAGTTGTTGACCCAGATTCGCATCCATTGGGGGAAGAGGGTGCCGCTGCCAATAGCTCAGAAGAGGAGGAGGAGGATCCGCAGCAGGCATCGACATCGCAACAGCTGTTATCTGGCAGGCCCGTAGCAGTCCAAAAACGGTTTACAAAAACCAAAAGAGTTGCAGGACAGCTTGGCCAGATGGTCAACTTAGCACAGTGTGCAAGGCCTCAAAATGTCTTCCATAGTAAGAAGAGTGCAGTGTGGCACTTTTTTGAACAAAATCCTAATGATCAGGCAAAGGTTATCTGTAAGAAGTTTGCAAAGACCTTTAGCCGAGGGAAAAATCTGAGAAATTTGAATACCAGTTGCATGCTTAGACATTTAACCACCAGGCACTTGCAAGCGTGGACGGACTACCAAACCTCACATACCACATGTTCACCTGCTCTGAATGAAGGTAGTCAGCAACGCTACATCGCTTCCCCCACTGTAAGCCCACCGGTTAGCACACCACCAGCAGCAAATGTTGAGGTGTCGTCGCAAGGCCAAAGCAGTCAGGGAATTACAATGTTATTGCTACAAAAGACTGAATCTAGGCAATCAGCAACACCATCACCATCACCAACCCTCTCTCAGTCCACCATGTCCACTGCTAGTTCCACCATATGCAGCTCTCAAGTCCAGCTCACTCTACCAGAGACTCTGAGTAGGACAAGAAAGTACTCATCCTCTCATCCGCATACACAGTGTTTGAACGCCCACGTTGCCAAACTAATCCGTTAGAGATGATGCCCTACCGGTTGGTTGAAAGCGAAGCTTTCCGCAAGCTCATGGCCTACGCAGTACCACGCTATGACCTACCCAGTCGGCACTTCTTTTCTCAAAAAGCCATCACAGCCTTCCACCTGCATGTGAAAGACCGCATTGTCCATGCACTCAAGCAATCAGTGAGTGGAAAGGTGCACTTCACAACAGATGCATGGTCCAGTAGGCATGGCAAGGGCCGTTACGTGTCCATCACTGCGCACTGAGTTAATGTGGTGGATGTAGGGTTTACAGGGGACAGCGGCGGTGGGACAGTGCTGCCTAGCCCACGGTATAGGAAACATTTGACTGTAGCTGTTCGACCCTCCTCTTCCTCCAGAAGCGAAAGCTCGACCACAGAGTGCAGTCGCACGAGCACTCCATCCGCAGCTGCCAGTGTTGCACACGAGGTGTCCCACTATCGAACAGCTATTGATAAGCGTTAGCAGGCTGTGTTGAAGATGATGTGTTTGGGCGACAACAGACACACTTGCAGCAACAAACTGAGTCATGGCTGGGCAGTTTACATCTTGAGGCAGGCAAGGTAGTTAGTGATAATGGCCGGAATTTTGTGGCAGCCATAGCCCTTTCAAAACTCAGACACATACCTTGCCTGGCTCACACTTTGAACCTGGTGGTGCAGTGCTTCCTCAATAATTATCCGGAGTTAACAGCCCTGCTCCATAAGGTGCGAAGACTGTGCTCGCACATCCGCCGGCCGCCCGTACACTCCAGTCGTATGCAGAAGCTGCAGCGATTGCTCCACCTTCCCAAGAACCGCCTAATTATCGACGTTGGGCGACAACAGACACACCGCGGAGGTACGGGCTGACTACTTGCAGCGACAAACTGAGTCATGGCTGGGCAGTCTACATCTTGAGCCAGGCAAGGTAGTCAGTGATAACGGCTCTAATTTTGTGGCAGCCATAGGCCTTGCAAAACTCACACACATACCTTGCCTGGCTCACACTTTGAAGCTGGTGGTGCAGTGCTTCTTTAATAATTATCCAAAGTTAGCATCACTGCTCCATAAGGTGTGAAGACTGTGCTCGCACATTCGTCGCTCGGCCGTACACTCCAGTCGTATGCAGAAGCTGCAGCGATTGCTCCACCTCCCCAAGCACCGCCTAATTATAGACATTGCAACAAGGTGGAACTCCACCCTGCACATGGTTGAGAGGCTGTGCGAACAGAGGCAGGCTGTAATGCATTTGTGGGAGGATACACAGGCAGGCAGTTTGAGGGCAGACATGGAGTTGTCTGGTGTGCAGTGGTCGAAGCTGAAAGACCTCTGTAAAGTCCTTCAGTGTTTTGAGGAATGCACACGGTTGGTAAGCGCAGACGACGCCATCATAAGCATGAGCATCCCACTTATGCGTCTGCTCAAGCAAACTTTGACGCACATTAAGGAGCCGGCGTCTGCAGCCGAGGGGGAAGAGGAGGAGGGAAGCCTTGATGACAGTCAGCCATTGTCTGCTTCAGGGAACTCTCCTGGAAGAGGTGGAGGAAGAAGAGGAAGAGGAGGAGGAGGATGATGGGGATGATTATTTAGAGGAGGAGGATGCTTCTCAGGGGAAAGAGAAAATGTTGGCGTGGCAAGGTCAGGGACAGGGTTTGCGCGTGACTGGAGGGATGTTGATTTGCCAGAAAGTGCTCCTCCCCCAGCACTCACAGTGCATCATTGACCCCAGGGCCGGGGTCACCACCTGGCGCATGCACCCGTGCAAGTGCTGTTGCCCTGGACAGGTGGGTGGGGCCACTCTTGGGTGACGGCACTGGCAGAGGGTCCCTCATAGTGCAATCAAGTGTCTCTGACGGTGGGGGTGCACACCCGCCATCAGACACACCGGCGTACTATGAGGGGTCCTGTGCCAGTACCGCCACCCACGAGTGTGCCCCCTGCTTGCTCAGGGCCCCAGCACTTGCAATACTTACCTCTCCCTGCTCTACCGCTGTGTAGTCTCAGCTGTTAAATACTTCACTGGGACTGCCAATACAAATTTGGTGAACTGATAGATGATGATTAAGGCATAGTTATGCCCTGTCCTGCTTGGCTCTATCTTCAGATGGTCAATGGCTTCCATTTGTTATGGACGTCGACTCACAATGAGATGCAGTGGTGGTTTATCATCAGCTTTCATGGTTTTCCTACTCACAGACGTGTGACATTCCTGCCCACATTTTTAAATGTGTCCTCTTATGCCAATCCAATAGAATCGCCTACGGTCTGTGGCTTCTGTCTTTTGCACTCCAAAGTTACCTGACAGATCATGATAGGCAGTGAGGACAATGTCTACATCTCTCCCTGTGATCACAATTTGATGGAGATGAGTAACGGTGATGGGATCCATGGTACTGCGATACAGCAAACCTATCTTCACAAGAACTGTTTTCGCTGTCTCCACAGACCAATTAATTGAGGGTCAGCATCGCCTCTGAGAATTCTCCCGGGAGTTTTCCCGTGATTAGTAATTCCAAAATTTCTTCAATCACTCGACTTTCCATCTGTATTTGTATCCATCTCGTTTCCTCTTGCAGAGAGTCTGGACTGTCTTACTGAGACTGAAATATATATGAAGATTGAAAAATACCCCAACAGTGTATACTGGTGCATGCTTCGAATACATTACCCTTTTTATACTTTTTGGATTTTTGTCTAATCCATACTGAGGCTGTGAGTGTCTTTATCGGACTCCGGAAATATACACGGAGATTTTTAATGTGTAAACTATGCTATATATACCTGTTATCTGGTGATACTGTACCCTTTCTCAGCTTTCTACAATCTTGTCGAATCTGAGAACGAAAAATAGTCAGAAATAAGCACATATAAACTATAATGAATGCTGAAGAAGATAACTTCAATCCAAAAGGTAAGGCCAAGGCCTAACAACAATAGGAAATGGAAATGCTCCCATTAGGAATAAACACAAAAGAAGTGGAGCAGAGAACACCATCCAATAAAAAACATCAGTTTATTAATTCAAATAATTAACAATACAAAAGTATACATACCAATAATGGCTTATATAGTAAAAAGGAAAAAGAGGGATACTAAGGCCAAAACAGAGGAACACATGGTAATCCTGTGACCAAGGGTTATAAAGTGTGTAAATCGACAATGAGGTACAACATGATCAGTCCCGGGTAAAACACCCATGCAAGGTATAATGGATATTGTCTAGGGCATTAAGCAAATCAAAGGCCCTTCAGTATCTAAATAGTGTCACTTACCCATGATCACCAGTACGCCAATGTGCCCCTCTGTGACCCCCAGACGCGCGTTTCGCGTTGAATGCTTTCTCAAAAGGGGTACCTCTTTTGAGAAAGCATTCAACACGAAACGCGCGTCAGGGGGTCACAGAGGGGCACATTGGCGTACTGGTGATCATGGGTAGGTGACACTATTTAGATACTGAAGGGCCTTTGATTTGCTTAATTCTCTAGACAATATCCATTATACCTTGTATGGGTGTTTTACCCGGGACTGATCATGTTGTACCTCATTGTCGCTTTACACACTTTATAACCCTTGGTCACAGGATTACCATGTGTTCCTCTGTTTTGCCCTTAGTATCCCTCCTTTTCCTTTTTACTATATAAGCCATTATTGGTATGTATACTTTTGTATTGTTAATTATTTGAATTAATAAATTGATGTTTTTTATTGGATGGTGTTCTCTGCTCCACTTCTTTTGTGTTTAATCTTGTCGAAACTGTTAGGAGTGGCGGAAGGCACTAAATAAAAATATAATTAAAGTGTCTTCGCCACTCGGGGTCCACCGAGCGGAAGCTGGAAAAACCGCAGCTAAGTGAAGGCAGAGCAATCTGGCGGTAGTGTGCAAAGGGTTAAACAGCACCCATTTGCACTGAGCAAGCTCTGTTGTAATCACAGAGACTGCATACAAAAACAAAGCACAGAAACGCTGAGTCTGTTTAAGGTCACAGAACCTCAGCGATGCACACGCGGTATTTTTGGTCACAGGAGTTGCCTTAGACAGCAGAACTACTCGGTCTAGACCTACCGTTGAAAAACGTGTGTGTGGCGTCGCAACTGCAAATGCCCGGGAGGACTGCAACCACAGTGCGACGTGAACTGAGCCGCTGGCAAGATGCCGCTATCACGCTGGTGCAATACAGACGATAAGCTACTGATATAGATGGAGCAAATGCGCGCTGGCGCTGCTACTGGCAGAACTCAAACACTCACACAGACGTAATATCAGAGGAATGGGGGTTTCAAATGAGTCATTCACCAGTCCAAGCATCCATCACCAAACATACAGCAGCAAGTATGAAATACTAGCGCATGGCGGAACAGCCATGCGTGCTTTTTATACCAAACGGGACCTTCCGGAAATCTCCAAGGCTCCAGGAGGAGCCAATAGGATTCGACACAGCACCTGAGCACCTGACTCCCGAACTCCAATGGGAGTTCGTCCCATGAGCATGCTCAGTTGAGGGAACAAAGGACTTAGCCTCTGGAGAGAGTTGCCGCAAGGCACTCTCCTCTGCAATTTCCTCTGCAGCAGATGAAGCGCAGGAGACTGCACAATGTAAGGGTCTAGATTTCAACATAGGAGAGGAAGAAATCTGACTCCTAACAGAATCCATACTGGGCCTGAGACCGCCTGAGTCTGCCTCCTGATATATGGACATAGATTTTTAATGTTTAAACTATGTTACATATATACCTGTTATCCGGCGATACTGTAACCTTTCTCAACTTTCTACAATCTTGTCGAATCCATACTGGGCCTGAGACCGTCTGAGTCTGCCTCCTGATTAGAGATGAGCAGTGTTCGAGTCGACTCTTCGCCAAGTTAACATTCCAGCTGTTTTGGGCGGTGTTCGAGCTGTTCGTCGAACTCGAACACTTTGCTTAAAATTCGCCTGTTCGAGGTTCCGTTCAAGAACGTTTTGTTCACCAAAAGCGTAACTTTATTTTCACATTAATAATGGTTTTCAATTTTAATAGACAGTTTCATGGCATAGTAGCGGTGTCTGGTAGCCAGCGGTGTAGTACACCTGTCAAGGAGCTTCACCGTGTGTGTTTCTAATAATTTTTTACCGCATCTTGTCCAGAAAATCCTTTTGGGCCTTATAGCACTGTCTGCTACTCAGCAAAGGAGCCCATCCGTGAACCTAGCTATGCCGCCTGTTTATGAAAGAACCAGTTTATGACTACATTTAGCCCAGTTAATACTTTGGGCCTAGTAACTGTGTCTGCTACTCAGCAGAGGAGCCCACCCGTGAACCCAGCTATGCCGCCTGTTTATGAAAGAACCAGTTTTTGACTGCATTTAGCCCAGTTAATACTTTGGGCCTAGTAACTGTGTCTACTACTCAGCAGAGGAGCCCACCCGTGAACCCAGCTATGCCGCCTGTTTATGAAAGAACCAGTTTTTGACTGCATTTAGCCCAGTTAATACTTTGGGCCTAGTAACTGTGTCTGCTACTCAGCAGAGGAGCCCACCCGTGAACCAAGCTGTGCCACCTGTTTTTGTACGAACCATTTTTTAACTCCATTTAGCCCAGTGAATACTTTGGGCCTAGTACCTGTGTCTACTGCTCAGCAGAGGAGCCTACCCGTGAACCTAGCTATGCCGCCTGTTTTTGTAAGCACTGTCTGCTACTCAGCAGAGTTGCCCACCCGTGAACCAAGCTTTGCCGCCTGTTTATGTAAGAACTGCGTGCTACTCAGCAGAGGAGCCCAGCTGTTAAGCATGCTACAGCACCTGTGGTTTGGACACTAATTTTTTTACATTCTTTCTGGAATGCCGGTTAGGCTTAATTCCGGAATTCCGGTTGACCTGCACTTACTGGGAAATCCTCGTTCACGGGAAGAATTGGAATCCCAGATCCCCATCACTAACGGGGATGTTAGTGTTACCCGCACCTGTAAGCGACACACGCTGGTCCTTTCAGTGTACCGCGCATGCAGCCCCGGACATGTAAGGGCATGACAGACCTGTTATTGCTCGATCTCGCGTGCCAGAGCCTCGTGTGTCCCTCAAGTAAGCTGGACGCAGACCGCGGGGGCATGGCGGAGTCTTGTTCGCTAATGGAATTAAGCTGACAAATCGCTAGCACAACTAAAAATGGCCATGCACCACCACCCACAGAATCGACAAAGCTTGCAATCTGTCCATCTTTTCCGTGGCTGGCATGGTTGAGGTTGACCGTGTGGAGTCCAATTAAGCCACAGGCTCCACTCCTGGTGGTGCCCTTCTGGACATTCCTTTACGGTTTAGCTTTGCAACCATACTGCCCCCGGAAACCAAACACTATGCCTTCATGGACGCTGTTCGGAGGGTCGTGGGAATAACGCCGCCCGATCGGCAGTTGGCATAATGTATGGTGGGAAGCCCAACGGTATATGATCGTCTTCGATTTTAGAATTTTAGATTTTTTTATTTTAGATTTTTATTCCAGCCTTTCTTGACTTTATAAGGGCATGACATGCCTATATCTGTGTCTCCTCCTCCTCCTTTTACTCCTCCACATCTTTTCTATATGTAGTTGTCCTTTTCCATATGTTATTTGTGTCTTCTGAGCATTTTGTCTGCTTTGGGACACCTTCTAAGGTGTTTTGTAATTGTTTTCTATGTGTTTGTGTTTGCCTGCCATTGTTTTCAATAGGGTTCGACGGTGTTCGTCGAACGTTCGACGAACATTCGACGAACTTGCCTCCTGTTCGATGAACCGAACAGAACTCCAACACTAGCGGGGTGGCTCAACACTACTCCTGATATATAGACGTACATTTTTAATGTTTAAACTATGCTAAATATACCTGGTATCTGGTACCCTTTCTGCCAGGAAGTCCTCGTCCACCCACCACTTTAAGTGTATCATTGACACCTGGAACATTGTCCCACATGTGTGATTATTTCTTGCGGATCTTTTTATATTGTGATGTGATCCATCCTGATCATGTGAGAGTCTGTGGGTTACTCCTGCAATTTATATGTAGATTTAAAAATTACCCCAACACTGTATACAGCTCTACGCTTGTGATACATTACCCATTTACTGCTTTTTATATTCTGGTCTTATCCAAACTGACCAAGTGAGAGTCTGTTTCTGACTGTGGAAATAAATACTGAGATTGACAATGACCCCTACACAGTGTACAGCTGTACGCTTCAGATCCATTACCGTTTTACGGCTTTTTATATTGTGTTGTAATCCATACTGAGCCTGAGAGCGTCTGTGTCAGCCTCCTGAAATATATACGGAGATTTAGAATGTTTAAACTATACTATATATACCTGCTATCTGATGATACTGTACCCTTTTTCTACTTTTTATATTCTTGTCTAATCCATACTGAGCCTGTGAGCATCTCTGTGTGACTCATGAAATATATAGGGAGATTATCCTTTGACTGTATAGAGCTGTACGCTTCTGATACAGTACCATATATCTGATGTTATTTTGGGTTCATTTTCTCCAAAATTTGGAAGTATGGTGGAAGAGGCTGTGGACGTGGGGGGGCCAGCTGGTGCTGATGGTGGTGGTGCATCTGCTGGTAGTGGCAAAACCACAATAGCGGCTAAGGCAGGAGGTGTTGAGCCTGCTTCATGGTCTGGCTCTGGAACGCCTGGAAGGCTACCTTTTCTGGGAGTAGGTTAACCGCTTTTAAAGCTGGAGCATCAGGAACTGGTTTTGGCTTACATTGCTGAAACAGACTCCAGGTAATATGCCCTCCTCTTCTGAAGTTTTAAAAAATGCAAGCACTGAGTCGTCAAGTGCTGGCTCCTGGTCAGGAAGAACCCCTTTGCTTGTGTCCTTCACCCCCACCAAAAGTGAATGATGCAGCAGGCCACACTTCACTTTAGTCCATGTAGCTCTTTCGCACATACCATGCCTGGGTTATCAAGTCAAATCGTGAATTCCCCAGTCAAAGATGAATCTGACATGGAGTGTGGGTGGCCAGCCAGGGCAGTGGGGTTAATCGGTACCGGGCCGGTGTCTCAGAGGGATGTGTCACGGTGGTGGTGACACGGTCCATTGCCCTGGGCATCCATGCAAAGGAGTGAATAACGTTTATAAGTGAATGATACGTGACGCCACCTGTGGTTTCTGATCAGATTGACCAGTGCTGCAGTGTCGCTTCTCTGGGACAGGTGTTGTGGTGCAGCTAAGATGTAGAAGCCCTGCACAGGTAGGGCCAGTAGTCACAGGGCAGATTAAATAGTTGGTAGATGGTGTGCAGTGCAGGATGTAGCAGAGCCGTGCACCAGGTGCAGGATAAAGATGACAGACACAGTCGTGCAGTTCCTTTACATGTACTTGGTAAGTGCCGTCCAGGACCCAGAGAGAGTACAGATGGAGAAGTAGTTGGTCAGCCTGGAAGCAAATTAGGAAATCTCTCTCTGCAGATACAGTAGGTAGTGTGGCCTCCGTTCTAGCTCTTATCTGAGGTACTCGCAGTACTGAGTTCACTGAAGTTCCCCCTGTTGACTCTCTTTTGAAACTTTCTCGTATGACAGGCAGCCATACCCTTTTCCTTCTGGCTCACACAAGTCACTGCTGGGGCCTCTGAGCCTTAGTTGGGAACAGAGCATTTACAGCTGCTGCTTCCTCCGGTTTCTGCTGCAGGACCGTCAGTGTCCCTACAAACTCGGAGACCAGAATCCGGACCATGCGCTCCAGCTAGGAGTGAGCCTTAACTCTGCTCATCCTCCAGCTCCCCTTCTCACATCCACACACTTCCCCTTCCCTTCACAGACTGCCCTAACTTACCTCCTCCCGACCACAGAGAGCAGCTCCTCAGCAGTCAGGTTCAGAGGTCTCCCTGCTTGCCTGGAGTGGGAACTGTGTTGTGTGTTGGTTTAACTGCTAGAGAGATCCTTTGTTGCTCCCAAGCATTGCATCACACTCCCTAGGAGGAAGGTAATGCCACTATGGCGACCGTACTCCTGGGGGCGCCACAAGTGCACTGATGCCCAGCCACTGCTAGATGATTCTGCTGGTACATTGTCCCAGACCACTACATTCCCTTCGCACTTTACACAGCCAGAATCTGACCCTGATGAAACTCAGGTTCCCCTTCCCGCATACTATACCACCTTACACGGTGGCAAAGAGGAAGGTGCAGATGAAAGTGCTGGTTCCTTGAGCAGGTGGGGGGGGCATACTCATGGGCGATGGCACTGGCACAGGGCCCCTCATAGTACGCAAAAGTGTCTCTGCCGGTGGGAGGGCCCACCTGCCATCAGACACACCGCCATACTATCAGGGGCCCTGTGCCAGTGCCTTCGCAAACAAGTGGGCCCTCCCTGCTTGCTCAGGATCACAGCACTTGCAAAGTTGAAATACTTACCTCTCCCTGCTCCACCACCGTGATGTCTTCCGCGTTTCCTGACAGTGATATTCTGGTCAGAGAGCGCGATGACATCACGTCTGTATGCCCTCTGCCTAAACAGTCCAAGTGCAGAGAGATGGAAGATGGGGATGATGAGGAGTCCAGACTAGTACAGGGATTCCCTAGCGAGGAGACTTATTTAATGGGGAGCACTATACTCTGGAGAATGATATATGGGGCCCACCATACAGTGGAGCATTCCAAAGGTGGACATCAGACACTGGAGCAGCATTTACAGGGCCCATTATACACTGGAGCATTAGAAGTGGGGCTCTTTATATATGGGGCATTATTTGGGCCCATAACACACTGGAGCATCATCCATGGGGTCCAACATATACTGTAGCATTATGTGGAGCTCATCATATACTGTATGGAACATTACAGTATATGGGACCAATTATTCTGTATGGAGAAATATATGGGGCTCATTATTCTGTATGGCGCACTAGGTGGTGGCCATAATACTGTATGGCATAATATACTGTCCGGTTTTTGAGCTATTGTAGAATTTAAAATAGATATCAGTCAAGTCATGTAAGCAGTGAAGTATTTTTCATTGTACTATACCTATATTTCTGTGCCGTATCGGAGCATTATGAATTGTGGTATGTGTTAAAAGGGCGCACTGACACTCTTTTGCCCAGGGCACACAAAAACCTGGCGCCAGCCCTACCCCCACCAACTTTGGTCAAATAACCCCCAGTTTTCAATGCGTAACTATTATTATAAAGTAAATTAAGGTTGCCAAGCTTAAGTAATAAGAATTGATGTCATTGGCATTGAAATGGGCACTGTAGGTGTGTTTACTGTCCTCCACTCCCTGCCGACTTTGCTTCCCCAATGACTTGCATTGGGTTTCGTGTTTCAGTTGGACCCCGACTTTTCCCTATAGTTGGCCGATTTCGTTCGACCCGACTTTTTAGAAAGTCGGGTTTCATGAAACCCGATTCGACCTGAAAAAATGAAAAGTCGCTCATCTCTATTGTTAAATGCTACAATGACATTTCCCAGTAAATGCATTAGCATTGGTTGAAAGCAATGGTAACGTTGAAAAACGCATCAAAAACGCTATGTGTGAACATAGTCAAAGTGTTGGAGGAGCATTTTTGGGGGGGTCATTTATTTTGCTTTACATACAAATTATTAACCTGTAAAGGATGTCTCTTAACATATTTTCCTGTAAAATCCATTTTGGTTTCGTTTTTATAGGTTTTACTGAGTGCCTGTAAAAGTGGCATCACACTCTGACAACATTGGTCACAGCAGCGATCTAGGAGTAAGAAATGCTTCCAGGGGCATTCTTCATGATGTTCCCATGTCGTTTATGCACTGTCCCCATACATTTCCGATGTTTGATGCCCTAGAAAGACCTCCAGGGGGTCACGGCAAAAAAGGTTGGATTTCCCATAGACTAATATTGGGCTCCTTGTTCTGTCCGAGTACCCGAGTATTCCAATTTGCTCGGCCTGAGCAATGAGCAACCGAGCATTTTAGGGCTCACTCATCACTAATGCTTACCCATTTCTCATGTTTCCGGAACATCAACTTACTGTTGAGTGAACAATGAAATAACTGTTCACTTACTCTCTATTATACTCTTCTGCTTGGCAAGTGCCATTGTCATTAGAAAATCAATGCTATTCCTTTCACCCATACTTATCTTTAGGGCTCATACCCACTTGCGAGAGACTTGCACAATTCTCGTGTGAGTCTTTTGCATGAAAGCCTGGCACTGCCGCCAGCACTCGGACCGGAGTATGCGGCTACATGTATTTCTATGCAGCCGCTCGCTCCGGTCCGAGTAATGGTGGCAGTGCCAGGTTTTCATGCGAGAGACTCGCACAAGAATCGTGCGAGTCTCTCGCAAGTGAGTATGAGCCCTTATGGATAGAATGTGGTCTATTTTGTTGATGTCCTAATGGCTCTATAAGCTATGTTACATTTTATTGATTTAATAATACCCATTATCTTTTTTCATAAACAGTATTCTAATTTACTGATGCAACAATAGATTTTGCTCATTTAAATATTGTAATGATGTCAAAACAGTGTTTTTTTTATAACTTTGTGTTCTTCTGCGGTGATTGCTGCAGATTTCAGCTTTCAGCAGATAACTGATCACTCAGATATGGTGGGAAAATGAACTACCATACTACTTTAAATTTTAGTATAGGGACTTGCATGACAATAGAGGCAGTTTACTCGAGTTGAGAGGTTGCTTATTTCATCCAAAATATCAGCTACTATGTTATCTATTTTTTAATCTTTTGCAGGATGTAGCCAAGCCCTATAGTGTTGGTGAGGTAAATTGAAGAGTCTGTCACCAATAGCAAAAGAGATTCACCCCACACTCTGATTTGTTCAGTGAAGAAACATTTTTATTTTCTCAAAGGCAAACATACATAAGGTTGTTGTGAACATGTGCGCCAAAGTTAGATTTTTCCACTAAATTGTTTGGTTGCTGTGTGCAAGGGGATATTATGTCTCAAGGAGGAAAGATTTTCAAAGGTTTTAGCAATTAGATGTTGTGCTGGCTTGGCTTCATGTGGTGCTCCTGCGCCTTTGAGGATGTTTAGCAGTGGCTACTGTGAATCTCTCTTGCCTTGGTCGAGTGGTCACGTACCCCATTTCAGTGACATGTGCTAGTCTCCAGTGTCAGAAAGCTTGTTATGAGTGGCATGTCTTGGGTCCTCCAACAAGATAATGATCCAAAACACACAGCTAAAATCATCCAAGAACATCTAAGAACACAGCATTGTATTCTTCTGAAGTGATCTTCTATGCACCCTGATCTAAATCCAATTGAATAATTGTGGAAGGAGCTGTATTATGCAATTTGGAGTGTGTCTCTAATTAACTCAGATGTTGCCAAAAAAACCTATTAGAAGCTTCCAAAGAAATTACATCATCATATGAGCAACCATGAATTTTTTAAAGGCATAGTAATCTTAGAGAATGTAACTTTTGACTTTGCAGTAAGTAAAAAATGCCTTAAAACATAATCTCTCATTATTCTGGCATTTGTAAAATATTAAGAATTCTGGTAATCCTTATTGACCTAAAATGGGAAAGGTTTCTTCTGATTTCATGTCAGATATTGAGAAAAACATGCATGTGTGTCTTCTTATATAGCATATGTAAACTTCTAGTTTCAATTGTATAATATATGAGAAGCTGGAGAAATACCAGGGCCTCAAAGGAGAACTGGAGAAGATGTGGAAGGTGAAGGCAACAGTGATTCCAGTGGTGATAAGAGCACTTGGAGCAGTGACCCCTAAGTTGGAAGAATGGCTACAACAGATCCCAGGAGCAACATCTGAGCTCTCTGTCCAGAAAAGCGCAATACTGGGAACAACTAAGAGTCTGCGCAGAACCCTCAAACTCCCAGGCCTCTGGAAGAGGACCCGAGAATGAGAAAGGACAACAAAGACGACCCAAATTGAGGGGTGAGAAGGAAGTATTTTTTTTCTTACATATATATATATTATAAATTATAATATGTGCTTTTATACCTGTTTTTAATCCCAGTGATGTCACAATTAGAGATGAGCAACTTTGCCTTTTTTAGGGTCCAGTCGAGTTTCATGATACCCGACTTTCGCAAAAGTCGGGTCGAACGAAATCGGCCGACTATAGGGAAAAGTCAGAGGCCGACTGAAACACGGTAACCCAATGCAAGTCAATGGCGAAGTAAAGTCAGCAGGGAGTGGAGGACAGTAAGCACACCTACAGTGCCCATTTCAATGTCAAAAACATCAATTCTTATTACTGAAGCTTGTCAACAATAATTTACTTCATAATAATAGTTACTAATTGAAAACTGGGGGTTATTTGGCTAAAGTTGTGGGGGGGTAGGGCTGGTATTATGGCCACCACATTGCGCGCCATACAGAATAATGAGCCCCATATATTACTCCATACAGAATAATTGGTCACAAATATTGTTCCATACAGTACATGATGAGCTCCACATAATGCTACAGTATATGATGGTCCCCATGGACGATGCTCCAGTGTGTTATGGGCCCAAATAATGCTCCATATATAATCGGCCCCAATTCTAATGATCCAGTGTATAATGGGCCCCGTAAATGCTGCTCCAGTGTCTGATGTCCCCCATCTGGAATGCTCCAGTATATGTTGGTCCCCATGGACGATGCTCCAGTGTCTTATGGGCCCTAATAATGCTCCATATATAATGGGTCCCATTTCTAATGATCCAGTGTATAATGGGCCCCGTAAATGCTGCTCCAGTGTCTGATGTTCCCAATTTGGAATGCTCCAGTATATGTTGGTCACCATGGATGATGCTCCAGTGTATGATGGGCCCTAATAATGCTCCATATATAATGGGCTCCATTTCTAATGCTCCAGTGCATAGTGGGCCCCGTAAATGCTGCTCCAGTGTCTGATGTCCCCCATTTGGTATGCTCCAGTTTATGATGGGCCTCATGGATGATGATCCAGTGTCTTGTGGGCCCTAATAATGCTCCATATATAATGGGCCCCATTTCTAATTATCCAGTGTATAATGGGCCCCGTAAATGCTGCTCCAGTGTCTGATGTCCCCAATTTGGAATGTTCCAGCATATGTTGGTCACCATGGACGATGCTCCAGTGTCTTATGGGCCCTAATAATGCTCCATATATAATGGACCCCATTTCTAATGCTCAAGTGTATAATGTGCCCCATAGATGCTTCTCCCGTGTCTGATCTGCCCCATTTAGAATGCTCCAGGATATGATGGGCCCCATGGATGATGATCCAGTGTCTTATGGGCCCTAATAATGCTCCATATATAATGGGCTCCATTTCTAATTGTCCAGTGTATAATGGTTCCCGTAAATGCTGCTCCAGTGTCTGATGTCCCACATTTGGAATGCTCCAGTATATGTTGGTCTCCATGGACGATGCTCCAGTGTATGATGGGCCCTAATAATGCTCCATATATAATGGGCTCCATTTCTAATGCTCCAGTGTATAATGGGCCCCATAAATGCTGCTCCAGTGTCTGATGTCCCCAATCTGGAATGCTCCAGTATACAATGGGCCCCATTTTTAATGAACCCATTCATGGTATGTGAAAAGAGCTCCATGGAGTCATCTGAAGTGTGTGCTGCCGCATCCTTCAATTTTGGTGTGGGTGAAGGACACAAGGAAAGGGGTTACTCCTGACCAGAAGCCTGCACTGATGACTCAGTGCTTGCATTTTTTTAAACTTCAGAAGAGGAGGTGATGGAGCTGGAGGCTGTTTCAGCTGTTTCAGTAATGTAAGCCAAAAACAGTTCCTGATGCTCCGACTTTAAAAGCAGTCTACCTACTCCCAGAAAAGGGAGCCTTACAGGCCTTCCGGAGCTACACCATGACGCAGGCTCAAAACCTCCCGCCTTAGCTGCTATTGTGCTTTTTGCACTACCAGCAGATGCACCACCACCACCATCAGTTCCAGGTGGCCCCCAACACCCACATCCGCATCCTCTTCCACCATACTTCCTCATATTTTGAAAAATGGCCCCAAAATACCAGCAGATATATGGTACTGTATCAGAAGCATACAGCTCTATACAGTCTAGGGATAACAGTAAATCTCTGTACATATTTCATGAGTCATACACAGATGCTCACAGGCTCAGTACAGATTACACAATAAAATAAAAGGTTGAAAAAGGGTACAGTATCACCAGATACAAGGTATACATAGTATAGTATAAACATTCTGAATCTCCATATATATTTCAGGAGGCAGACACAAACGCTCTCAGGCCCAGTATTGATTACACAAGAATATGAAAAGATGTAAATGGGTAATGTAACACAAGCATACAGCTGTATACAGTGTTGGGGTAATCTTAAATCTCTAAATATATTTCTGGAGTAACAGAGAGACGTTCACAGGCTCAATATGGATTACACCAGAATCTAAAGAGCAAAAAAGGTTACTGTATCCGAAGCGTACAGCTGTATACAGTGTTGGCCAAATTTGAAATCTCGGTATATATTTCAGGAGTCCCCCTTGATGCTCACTCAGTCTGGGTTTGACCATAATGAAAAATGTTGTAAAAAAGTTACTGGATAACAAGATAGCAAGTATATATATTATAGGGTACAATTGAAATCTCCGTATACAAAGTCCCGTAGTCACTCTCAGATGCTTATTCAGTATGGATTTGACCATAATACTAAATGTCCAGCAAAGATACTGTATAACAAGATACAAGCTGTATCGAGTATAGGGTAAAAATTGGTGTCTCCGATTCACCGTATATATAGAAGGCGTAAACCACACACACTCACTCACTATGGATGATACCGTAATAAAAAATTTTGAACAAAGGTACTGTATCAGCACATACCTGTCACGGGGGCTTAGTTCAACTAAGGCTGAAATACCCGGGGCCCCTGTGGTGTCCCTTTACTAGGGGAAACCCTGTCTGACCCTCAACCCAGGGTTTTTGCTGAAGGTGCAAATGCCTGAGCCTCCGACCTTTCCTTATCTCCTGCTCAGCCCTGCACTTAACCCTCCACCCTCCACCCAGTGAGGAGTCACACCACCAAAGCTCCCACACAAATAATGACAGACAGGGAGAACTTAAACTGCACTGCGCCGCACACACACAGGAATATACAGTAATGTGAACAGGGCACAACTAAACACAAATATGGGAAGGAGAAAGGATAACGACGGATCATACGACACCAGATATGAATCTCTCTCTATGCAACACCTCCACTCCAGACCGGAACCACTTGGTATGAAACACAAGCTATAATCGGCGACGCCCATAGGCCAGCATGACTATTTAAAGACCGTGGGCGTGACTAACCATCCAACCTGGTCTCCAGCAGGATTAACCCCCGAGAGCCTGAAGATCAGGCCGGCGCCACTGAGGCTATAGTGGCTGGAGGTGGAACTACCTCTGCCTGCCGGATGCTGTGGTGTGAACAGCGTCCGACATGACAGTACCCCGTCTTCTACGAGGGACCCCAGGGCCCTCAAGACTCATAGGACCCGGCTTGTCCGGATGACGACGGTGAAAAGAACTGACCAGCCGATCCGCATGTATGTCTGAGGCTGGAACCCAAGACCTCTCCTCTGGACCATACCCCCGCCAGTGCACCAAATACTGAAGAGTACGGCGTACTACTCGAGAGTCCACTACCTTGGCGACCTCGAACTCTAACTCGCCATCCACCATGACTGGAGGTGGCATCGGCGTTGTGTCCACAGAGCCTACCACCTTTTTCAATAAAGCCCTGTGAAAAACGTTATGGATCTTGTACACTGCGGGAAGTTCCAACCGATAAGCCACTGGGTTAATGATGGCAGAAATCCTAAAAGGCCCAATAAACCTTGGACCCAGTTTTAAAGAAGGGATTTTGAGTTTTATGTTCTTCGTAGCTAACCACACCCATTCACCCACACACAGGTCCGGACCTGGCACGCGTCTACTGTCAGCCACCCGTTTGTACCTGGCACTCATGCTCAACAAACGCTGTTTCACCCGCCTCCAGACTGATGACAATTGGGCTCCTAGCTGATCCTCCTCCGGGACACCCCCGGAGTCACCCTGACGTAAGGTACAAAACTGAGGATGTTGACCGTACACACAAAAGAATGGAGACTCTCCTGATGACTCTTGGCGGTGATTATTTAATGCGAATTCGGCCAGAGGAAGGAAAGTAGACCACTCCTCCTGGTTGTCTGACACAAAGCATCGTAAATACTGTTCTAGATTTTGGTTCATGCGCTCAGTTTGTCCATTAGACTGTGGATGAAACGCCGATGAATGTGACAACTTGATCCCCAACCTTGAGCAAAAAGCTTTCCAAAACCTCGCCACAAATTGCGTACCCCTATCAGATACTATGTCAGACGGTACTCCGTGGAGTCTGACCACCTCCTTCACAAATACCTGAGCCAACGTCTTAGCATTGGGCAAAGAGGACAACGCCACAAAATGCGCCATCTTTGAAAAACGGTCAACCACCACCAGGATGACCGTGTTCCCTGCCGAGGCTGGCAAGTCAGTGATAAAATCCATGGAGATTTCTGTCCATGGCCTATTGGGTACCCCCAGAGGCTGTAGCGTGCCAGCAGGACGGGTTCGGGGTGACTTAGCCCTAGCGCACGTGATGCAAGCTGCCACGTATGAGACCACGTCCTGCCGGATTTTGGGCCACCAGAAACGACGCGATACCAGCTCTAAGGTGCCCTTCACCCCTGGGTGACCAGCCAGTACCGAATCGTGGTGTTCCTTCAACACCTTAGGCCGAAGATGCAGGGGTACAAATGATTTGTTGGCGGGAAGTCCTGGTGGTACCTCCTCTTGGGCCTCGGCAATCTCCGCCTCTACCTCAGTCGTGAGAGCCGAGACCACTACCCCTTTCTGGAGGATGGGTACCGGCTCTTCCCGAGGTTCTCCCCCCGGAAAACACCTAGACAAAGCATCCGCCTTGGTGTTTTTAGCCCCGGGACGGTACGTCACAAGAAAATTGAAACGAGTAAAAAACAATGCCCAGCGAGCCTGCCTAGGAGACAGACGCTTGGCCGACTCCAGGTAGAGCAGATTCTTATGGTCGGTGATAACTGTGACCTGGTGAGTCGCCCCCTCCAAGAAGTGTCGCCATTCCTCAAAAGCCAGTTTGATGGCCAACAACTCCCTGTTGCCGATATCATAATTCCGTTCGGCCGGCGACAACTTCTTGGAGAAGTAGGCGCATGGATGCATCTCGCTCAAGGACGAGCCTTGAGACAGTACTGCCCCCACTCCCACCTCCGACGCATCAACCTCTACCACAAAAGGTTTAGACACGTCTGGTTGCACCAGAATGGGGGCTGAAGCAAAACTATTCTTCAGACGCTCAAATGCACGTATAGCCACCTCAGGCCAGTTCGCCAGATCGGCACCCTTTTTTGTCATGTCCGTGAGCGGTTTGGCGACAGTCGAAAAGTGTTTTATAAATTTCCTATAATAATTCGCAAACCCAAGGAACCGCTGGAGTGCTTTCAGACTCTCCGGCCTCTCCCATTGCAACACCGCTTGCACCTTAGCGGTGTCCATTTTAAAACCAGCTGCGGACACAATATATCCCAAAAAGGGCAACTCCTGGACAAAAAATAAACATTTTTCCAGCTTAGCATAGAGCTGGTTCTCCCGGAGCAACTGTAACACCTGCCTAACATGCTGCAAATGAGTGTCCCGATCGCTAGAATAAATGAGGATATCATCCAGGTATACAATCACAAATCTCCCCAGGACATGAGCAAAGACATCATCAATAAAATGTTGGAAAACGGCAGGCGCGGTGGTCAACCCAAACGGCATAACCAGACTCTCAAAATGACCCTCAGGAGTGTTAAACGCCGTCTTCCACTCATCCCCCTGACGGACCCTTATGAGGTTATACGCCCCCCTGAGGTCCAGCTTGGAAAACCATTTTGCCCCCGCTACCTGGTTGAACAAATCCGGGATCAACGGCATTGGGTAGGGATCACGGATAGTAATCTGGTTTAACTCTCGGAAATCCAGACACGGGCATAACCCCCCATCTTTCTTCTTAATGAAGAAAAACCCCGCGGCTACAGGCGAGGATGAAGGCCGGATGTGACCTTTGCTCAGACTCTCCGTGATGTAGTCTCTCAGAGCTTGTCTCTCAGGACCAGAAATATTAAACATCCTGGCCTTAGGTAATTTGGCCCCGGGTTTTAACCTAATAGCACAGTCATAGGCTCTATGTGGAGGCAGTTCTGAGCAACCCTTCTCAGAGAAAACATCCGCGAAATCCTGCAAAGCCTCCGGCAGGCTGGGCGTCACGGCGGACACACATGTGGCCAAGCAATTGTCTTGGCAGAAACCACTCCATTGTACTATGTCCTGAGTTTTCCAATCAATTACCGGGTTGTGCCTGGACAGCCATGGAAAACCCAGGACCATTTGAGCTGGGAGATTACGGAGGACCCTACATGTAACCGACTCAGAATGTAGGACCCCAATGTGGAGTTTCACCTCTGCCACAAACTCAGTAATCTCCCCTTGAGGGAGGGGAACAGCATTAATGGTCACCACCTGTATGGGGTGAGGAAGTTTTTCAATCTTAAACCCGGCGGTGTGTGCAAACTCCTCATCTATGAGATTGGTGGCGGAACCGCTATCCACAAACACTGATATAGGTAGCTCTCTGCCGGCGACAATAACCTTGGCAGGGAGCATACATTGAGATACCATCATGGAGGATATGCATACGCTCAGTTGGGTCTCCTCCATACCCTCTGAGCTTAACAGTTTTCCGCCGGTGTGACCCTCTTAGGTAGTACCGGGCAAACGTTAACATAATGACCACCTTTACCACAGTAGAAACATGCTCCGGACTTCCGGACTCCTGAAGCGCGAGGCTGAACCTGTGCCACGCCAGTAATCTGCATAGGTTCAGGGGACTCATCTACTTCAACCACACCTGCACCTCTGTTTTCCCCCAGAGGTAGCGTCTCCTGTGCCCCCTGACGAAAACGGCGATCAATACGTATCACCAAACTCATGGCAGACTCCAATGATGCCGGAGTCTCATACATCAGGAGGGCTTGTTTCACCCTCCCTGATACCCCATGAATAAACTGGCTCCGCAGTGCTGGGTCATTCCACTGTGTGTCTACAGCCCAGCGGCGAAATTCCGAACAATAGTCTTCTGCCAAGCGCTCCCCCTGGCGGAGGGCGCGGATTTTAGATTCCGCTAGAGCCAGTCGGTCAGGGTCAACGTAAATGAGCCCGAGGGCAGAAAAAACATTATCGACCGAATGAAATGTAGCAGAGTCAGGTGGTAAGGAAAATGCCCATGCTTGGGGGTCACCACTCAGTAATGACAACACCAGCCCTACTCGCTGGGCCTCATTACCTGAGGATATTGGCCGCATGCGGAAGTATAATTTGCAGGCCTCCCGAAATACGACAAATTTGCTGCGATCGCCTGAAAATCGTTCTGGCAGCGGAAACTTCGGCTCTGCACCGATACCTGCAGATGCCGTTTGCACCTTAGCTACTACCAGGCCCTGCTGCTGAACTGCCCCTTTCAACTCGGAGACCTGTATGGACAGCGCCGCCAACTGGCGGGTTATAGAATCTAATGGATCCATGGACTCCTGAAAAAATGTGGGCCGATTATAATGTCACGGGGGCTTAGTTCAACTAAGGCTGAAATACCCGGGGCCCCTGTGGTGTCCCTTTACTAGGGGAAACCCTGTCTGACCCTCAACCCAGGGTTTTTGCTGAAGGTGCAAATGCCTGAGCCTCCGACCTTTCCTTATCTCCTGCTCAGCCCTGCACTTAACCCTCCACCCTCCACCCAGTGAGGAGTCACACCACCAAAGCTCCCACACAAATAATGACAGACAGGGAGAACTTAAACTGCACTGCGCCGCACACACACAGGAATATACAGTAATGTGAACAGGGCACAACTAAACACAAATATGGGAAGGAGAAAGGATAACGATGGATCATACGACACCAGATATGAATCTCTCTCTATGCAACACCTCCACTCCAGACCGGAACCACTTGGTATGAAACACAAGCTATAATCGGCGACGCCCATAGGCCAGCATGACTATTTAAAGACCGTGGGCGTGACTAACCATCCAACCTGGTCTCCAGCAGGATTAACCCCCGAGAGCCTGAAGATCAGGCCGGCGCCACTGAGGCTATAGTGGCTGGAGGTGGAACTACCTCTGCCTGCCGGATGCTGTGGTGTGAACAGCGTCCGACATGACAATACCAGGTGTATCCAGTCTAGGGGAAATTGTAAATTTCCGTCTATACATCCGGAGTCAGACACAGACACTCACAGGCTCAGTATGTATTACACCAGAATTTAAAAAGTAGAAAAAGGGAAAGGTAGTCGAAGCGTAAGCTAGTATATAGTGTTGTGGTACTTTTAAATATTCATATATATTTCAATCTCAGTAAGCAAGTCCAGACTCTCTGCTACTGGAAACTACATGGATACAAATAAAGACGGAAAGTCGAGTGTTAACAGAAATTTTTGGAATTACTCATTGCGGGAAAACCTCCCGGTAGATGTTGCAGAGGCAATGCAGACCCTCAATTACTGTGTCTGTGGAGACAGCAAAATCGGTTCTTTGTGAAGAAAGGATTACTTTATCGCAGTAGCGTGGATCACATCACCGTTACTCGTCTCCATCAAATTGTGATCACAAGGAGAGATGTAGGCATGGTCCTCACTGCCTATCATGATGTGTCTGGGCATTTTGGGGTGCAAAAGACAGAAGCCACAGGCCGTAGGCGATTCTATAGGATTGGCATGAGAGGAGGCATTGAAAAATGGTGGCAGGAATGTCATACGTCTGTGACTATCACAACTGTGAAAGGTGATCCTAAAGCACCACTGCATCCGCTTGTAAGTTGACGTCCATTACAAATGGTAGCCATTGATCATCTGAAGGTAGAGGCCAGCAGGACAGGCCATAGCTACATCTTAACAATCATCGATCAATACACAAAATTCCTAGTGGCCGTCCCTGTGAAGGATTTAACTGCCCAGACTACACAGCGGTGGAGCAGGGAGAGGTAAGTATTGCAACTTGCAAGTGCTGTGGCCATGACCAAGAAGGGGGGGCACACTCGGGGGTGGCAGTACTGGCACAGGGCCCCTCATAGTACGCTGGTGTGTCTGATGGCGAGTGGGCCCC
Organism: Dendrobates tinctorius; assembly: GCF_039654945.1. Classification (NCBI taxonomy): domain Eukaryota; kingdom Metazoa; phylum Chordata; class Amphibia; order Anura; family Dendrobatidae; genus Dendrobates; species Dendrobates tinctorius. The sequence goes on from NW_027361783.1 coordinate 20,525,915, forward strand.
CCACCGTCAGAGACACTGTATTGTACTATGAGGGGCCCTGTGCCTGTGCCATCGGCCATCAGTGGGCCCATCCACCTGTTCAGAGCAACGGCACTTGCCCGATGCGCCAGGTGTTGACCCCAGCCCTTAGGGTGGGGTGGGCAGCCCAGTTAGGGAGGTTTAAAAAATGGCATATGTTGATGTGTAGGCTGGACATTCAGCAGCTGCAAATGGCGGAATTGGGCAAGTCCGAGGAAGAGGAGGACAAAAGCGATGCAGTTTTCTGGCAACCTATGTGTCACGAGGGGAAGGTGGGACAAAATCCTTTGAAACCCATGCATGGTTCATTTTAGTGAAGGTTAGATCATCAACATTTAGGCTTGACAGACAGATCCTTTTTCTGTTAGGATTGATCCAGCAGCACTGAAGACTCTTTCAGATAACACACTAGCTGCAGGGCAAGCGAGCTCCTGTAAGGCATATTGTGCCAATTCAGGCCAGGTGTCCAGTTTAGAGGCCCAGTAGTCAAAGCGGAATGACCTGTGAGGGAAAACATCGATATGGGAGGAGAAGTAGTTTGTAACCATAGTTGACAACTGCTGTCTCCTGTCACTTGTAATCGATGCAGTATTAGCAGTCGTGTGAGCGGTACTTAAGAAATCAGTCCACAACATTGTCATGAAACCACTGTCTCCAACGCCACTTCGGCTATGTGCACCACGGACACCTCTTCCATTGTGCCCACTACGGCTTGTGGAAGAACCAGCACTGCTGCTGTGTGCTGGGAAAGCCTCAAACAAACGGTTTACCAGAGTTGCCTGTTTGCTAGCCAGTATTATCTCTAGGTTCTCCTGTGGCATGATATTGTGTAATTTGCCTTTGTAGCTTGGATCGAGGATGCTGGCCAGCCAGTAGTCGTAATCCTTCACCATCTTGGCAATGCGGGGGTCCCTTTTTAGGATCCGCAAGGCATAATCGCACATGTGGGCCAATGTTCCAGGTGTCAATAATGCACTGCCACTGCTGGGTGGAGGAGCACTTTCTGGCAAATCCACATCCCTACAGTCACGCACAAATCCTGTACCTGACCTTGGAACGCCAACATATTCTCTTGCCCCCTGAGAAGCATCCTCCTGCCCAAAATAATCATCCTCCTCATCCTCCTCCTCCTACTCTTCCTCTTCTTCCTCCACGTCATCCAGGACAGTTCCCTGACCTGACAATGGCTGACTGTCAGCAAGGCTTCCCTCCTCCTGTTCCTCCTCCAGGCGCCAGATCCTTAATGTGCATCAAACTTTGCATGAGCAGACGCATAAGTGGGATGCTCATGCTTATGATGGCATCATCTGCGCTTACCAGCCGTGTGCATTCCTCAAAACACTGAAGGACTTTACAGAGGTCTTTCAGCTTTGACCACTGCACACCCGACAATTCCATTTCTTCCCTCAAACTGCCTGACCGTGTATCCTCCCACAAATGCATTACATCCTGCCTCTGTTCGCACAGCCTCTCAACCATGTGCAGGGTGGAGTTCCACCTTGTTGCAACATCTATGATTAGGCCGTGTTTGGGGAGGTGGAGCAATCGCTGCAGCTTCTGCATATGACTGGAGTGTACGGGCAAGTGACGGATGTGTGAGCACAGTCTTCGCACCTTATGGAGAAGGGATGTTAACTCTGGATAATTATTAAGGAAGCACTGCACCACCAGCTTCAAAGTGTGAGCCAGGCAATGTATGTGTGTGAGTTTTGCAAGGGCTATTGCTGCCACAAAATTACAGCCGTTATCACTGACTACCTTGCCTGGCTCAAGATCTAGACTGCCCAGCCATGACTCAGTTTGTCACTGCAAGTAGTCGGCCAGTACCTCCGCGGTGTGTCTGTTGTCGCCCAAAGACATCATCTTTAACACAGCCTGCTGACGCTTACCACTAGCTGTTAGATAGTGGGACACCTCGTGTGCAACACTGCCAGCTGCTGATGGAGTGCTTGTGCGACTGTGCTCTGTGGACGAGCTTTCGCTTATGGAGGAGGAGGGTTGAAAGCCTACAGCCAACTGTTTCCTATACCGTGGGCTAGGCAGCACTGTTCCACTGCCGCTGTCCCCTGTGGAGCCTGCATCCACCACATTAACCCAGTGCGCAGTGATGGACACGTAATGGTCCTGGCCATGCCTACTGGACCATGCATCTGTTGTGAGGTGCACCTTTCCACTCACTGATTGGTTGAGTGCAAGGACAATGCTGTCTTTCACATGCAGGTGGAGGGCTGGGATGGCTTCTCGAGAAAAGAAGTGCCGACTGGGTAGATCATAGCGTGGGACTGCGCAAGGCCATGAGCTCTTGGAAAGCTTCGCTTACAACCAAACGGTAGGGCATCATCTCTAATGAGATTTGCTTGGCAATGTAGGTGTTCAAACACAGTGTGAGTGTGCGAGGATGAGTACTTTCTTGTCCTACTCAGAGTGTCTCGTAGGGTGAGCTGGACTGGAGAGCTGCATATGGGGGAAGTAGCAGTGGACCGGACAGAGTGAGAGGGGGTTGGTGATGGTATTGGTGGTGATGGCCAAGATTCAGTGTTGTGTTGCAAAACCATTGTGATTCCCTGAGTGCTTTGGCCTTGCGACGACACCTCAACATTTAGTGCTGGTGGTGTGCTTAACGGTGGGGGTGGTCTTACAGTGGGGGAAGCGATGGAGCATTGCTGGCTACCTTCAGTAGGAGCAGGTGCACATGTGCTACCTGAGGTTTTGTAGTTCGTCCACGCTTGCAAGTGCATGTTGATTAAATGTCTAAGCATGCAACTGGTATTCAATTTTCTGAGTTGTTTACCTCAGCTAAAGGTTCTTCCGCACTTCTTACAGGTAACCTTTGCCTCATCATTAGGAATTTGGACAAAGAAGTGCCACACTGCACTCTTCCTACTATGGTATACATTTTCTGGCCTTGCACGCTGTGCTAAGTTGACCGTCTGGCCAAGCTGTCCTGCAACTCTTTTAGTTTTTGGTCCACATTTTTGAACAGCTATGGGCCTGCCAGATAACCACTGCTGCGATGTCAATGCCTGCTGCAGATCCTTCTCCTTATCTGAACTATTGCCAGCACCACCCTCCTCCACCAAATGGATGCCAATCCGGGTCAAGAACTGGGTCATCCATCACCTCCTCTTCAAAGTCATCTGCACCTTCCTCTTTACCTTCCTCTGTGTCGCCGTGTAAGGTGGTATAGTATGCGGGAAGGGTCACCTGAGTTTCATCAGGGTCAGATTCTGGCTCAGTGGACTGCGAGGGCAATGCAGTGTTCTGGGTCATTGTACCAGCAAAATCATCTAGCAGTGTCTGTGCATCAGTGCACTCCATGTCAGATTCATCTTGGACTGGGGAATTCAGGATTTGACTGGATAACCCAGGCATGGTATGTGAAAAGAGCTCCATAGAGTAATCTGAAGTGTGGGCTGCCGCATCCTTAACTTTTTGTGTGGGTGAAGGACACAAGGAAAGGTGCTTTTCTGACCAGAACCCTGCACTGACGACTCCATGCTTGCAGGTTTCGAACGTTCAGAATAGGAGGCAACAGAGCTGGTAGCTGTTTCGGCAAAGTGCGCCAAAACCTGTACTGATGCTCTGGCTTTAAAAGTGGTTTTCCTACTCCAAGAAAAGGGAACCTTACAGGCCTTCTTGGGCCAGACAATGACGCAGGCTCAACACCTCCTGCCTTAGCTGCTATTGTGCTTTTGCCAGAACCAGCCGATACACCACCACCATCAGTACCAGCCGTGCCCCTCTTCCACCATACTTCCTCATGTTTGGGAAAATGTACCAAAAATACCAGCAGAGAGATGGTACTGTTTTAGGAGCATCCAGCTGTGTAAGGTGTATTAAAAAAATTAAATCTACGTATATATTTTGTTAGGCACAGATGCTCTCCCAGTATGTATTTGACCGTGATCCAACAAGTAGATATACGGTGCTGTATCAGAAGTGTAGAGCTGTATACGTTTTTTGTGTAACTAGCAATCTCCGTAAATGTATTTACAGAGTGTCTCACATACACGCTGTATAGATGTGACTGTAATGCGAACAGCAGATATACAATACTGTTTGAGAATCGGACAGCTCAATTCGGTGTATGGAGAAATGGAAATGTCCGTATATGTATTTACGGAGTGTCACACACAGACGCTGACTCTGTATAGATGTGACCGTAATGCGAATAGCAGATATACAATACTGTTTGAGAATCAGACAGCTCTATACGGTTTCTGTATGGAAATTTGTAAATCTCCGTCTATTTTTATACGGAGTGACACACGCTGTCTCTGTATCATTTTGACCATGATCAAACAGCAGATAAACGAAACTGTTTGAAAAGCGGACAGCTCTATACTGGTGTAGGTCTGAAAAAATGGAAAACTCCTCTGTTTGTTTTTCCAGAGTCACACACAGATAGCTTGTATTTGGTCTGTGATACCAGCCGGTACACAGTAGTGTGTGAGGAGCGTACACCGCTATACGGTGTCTGTATGGAAAATTGTAAATCTCCGTCTATTTTTATACGGAGTGACACGCGCTGTCTCTGTATAGTTTTGACCGTGATCAAACAGCAGATATACGAAACTGTTTGAAAAGGAGACAGCTCTGTATGGTGTAGGTCTAGAAAAATGGAAAATCTCCTCGGTTTGTTTTTCCAGAGTCACACACAGATAGCTTGTATTTGTCTGTGATACCAGCCGGTACACGGTAGTGTGTGAGGAGCGTACACCGCTATATGGTGTGTGAAAAAATGAACGCTCGGTAACTGACCTGAACAAAATAATAAAAATTGGATTGCTTTGAAAATAGCAATTTGAACAGCAGTGTGCACACAGCAATGCAGCTATCAGGTAGATTTACAAAGCAGCCTAATCACCACCAGCGCTGCTGCACACAACAAAAATCCTCCCCTTTCACTGCACACTAACTGTACAGTGAAAAGCGCTATCAGCAGAAGGTATTTTTTTTTCTTCTTCCCTGCCTAACGCTATCCCTATTCAGAATCAGCAGCAGCACCTCTCCCTATTCTAAGATCGGCAGAAGTAAGATGGCGGTTGGCGGTAACGGCCTTTTATAGCCACTGTGATGCCACACAAATCCAGTCAATCACTTCAATGCCCTTCTCTAAGATGGTGGTGGCCGCTGCCCATGTCATCGCGTTGCCCACAGTGTGCGTCCTCCATCATTGGCTGAGAAAAGGCACTGGAAGCATTATTTGAAACGCGACTTTGGCGCTTGGATCGGTGACCTCATGGCCGACCTCACGCTATGGTCCGGTTTCGATCGGCGAAACCCGACGTTAGCTAAAGTCGGCGACTTTTGAATTTGACCGACCTGTTTTGCTCAACTCTAGTCACAATATCACTTTCTTTTACAAGCTGTATTCCATTTTGATGGTATAAAAAAAATTTGTCTGCATCCCTTATCCTGCATTTATTGTGCTCATGACACCATTATGCTTTACTTCTTATTTTATTATAATGATTTCTTAATGACAATGTCTTCTTTTATAAGCTGTGTTCTTATGCTAATTTTTTATGTCTACTTACTCTGGTGTTCAAATAGCAGTTTGCCTTTATTTCAAGGCTGTCTTCTATTGATTTTATTTCACAATAGTATGTCTCTCTATAACTTGGCTGTGTTCTATTGTTATTATGTAACAATAGCTTTATCTTTGTCTCTAAGTTGTGTAAGAGTCTGATGATGTCACAACACAGTCTTTTTAAAAAGATTTATCTTTTCTAACGATGTCAAAAAGTATTTGTCTTTAATCATTAGCAGTTTTGTAGCTTGATATTTTTTTTTCTATTATACATTTGTTTTCAGTAAAGCTACAGTTAATCTGTGAGGGCCACTGAGGTTTTTTTTAAGAACAGTAGGGATCAAACAGCATCATGCAAACCAAGGAATATATTAGACAGGTCAGGAATAAATTGTGGAAAAAAGTAAAGCATGGTTAGGTTGTAAAAAATAGCCAACTCTGAATATCTCACAAAGCACTGTTCAGTCTATCATCTGAAAATGGAAGGATTATTATAAACTTCAAACTTACATGGCCGTCCAACTAAACTGACATTCCAAGCAAGGAGAGCACTAATTAGAAAATCAGCCTTGAAACTCATGGTCTCTCTAGAGGAGGTGCAGAGATCCACAGCTCAGGACTAAAGGGGGCTTTACACATAGCGATATCGCTAGCGATCTCGCTAAAGCATCACCGATTTTGTGACGCAGCAGCTATATTGCTAGCGATATCGCTACATCAAAATCAAATCAAAATCAAATTTATTATCGCCAAGTACATATTACATGTATACAAGGAATTCTTTGTGGCAAAGAGGCAACATAATATATAACAACAGATACAACAAGTAGCATCTAACAAGACAGATACAGTATATAGTCTACACATGACGATTTAATTGTTTAACAGAGAGTGGATAGAAGCTGTTCATATGGCGGTTGGTGCTGCATTTGGGGACTCTGAAGCGACGTCCTGAAGGGTGTAGTTGGAATGAGGAGTGTCCCGGGTGAGAGGGATCGGATGAAATTTTCAATGCGTGGGATCGAATACTCTTATCATAAAGATCCTGGATTTTAGGCAGGGGGGAACCTATAATTCTCTCTGCTGTTCTGAAAGTCCTTTGTAAGCGGAGTTTGTCATGCGCAGTGGCTCCCCCATACCAGACTATCAGAGAGGAACAAATCACAGATCTGATGACAGCATTAAAGAATAAGATCAGCAGATTCTTAGACAAACCATATCTTTTCAGCTGACACAGGAAGAACATCCTCTGTTGTGCTTTTCTTATAACAGCATCCACGTTTTTCCCCCATTTAAGATCATGAGAGATGATAACACCAAGGAATTTGGTCTCTGTGACCCTAAGAACCACTTCGTCATGGATGTAGATTGGAAGTATCTCATGTTGATCTTTCCTAAAATCCACAACCATCTCAGCAGTTTTTTTAGTGTTGAGTACAAGATTATTGGCTTTACACCAGTCACATATTCTTTTCACCTCACTCCGATACAAGTCTTCAGCATTTCCCCTGATGAGACCAATCAGTGTCATATCATCGGCAAATTTCAAGATTTTTACTGAGTCTGCTGAAGAGATGCAATCATTCGTATAGAGAGAAAACCATAACGGGGACAAAACACACCCCTGAGGTGCCCCGATGTTTGTGACCAAGGTGTCCGAAGTGAATGGTCCAACTTTTACACTCTCTATCCTGGCTGTCAGGAAGTTATAAATCCACAAACATAAGTTGAGAGGGACTCCAAGAGCTACCATTTTCTTATGAAGTAAATTCGGATCAATGGTATTGAACGCTGAGCTAAAGTCCATGAAAAGAATCCGGACATATGAGTGCAGTTCATCTGTATGATCCAAAATGTACTGCAGTGCCAGATTGACAGTGTCGTTTGCCGAACAATTCTCCTTATAGGCAAACTGAAGCGGGTCCCATAGCTTCTGCGTGAATTTTATCAGGTGGGACATCATAATTCTTTTGAAGACTTTCATAGCTACAGATGTGAGTGCTACTGGTCTATAGTCGTTCAACTCAGAGGATCCCACTTTCTTGGGGACAGGGATAATTGTGGAACTTTTCCAACACTGAGGTACAACGCACTCTTTCAGTGACAAATTGTATATATTTGTCAGTATAGGGGCAAGCTGGGTAGCACATACTTTCAGACACATTGGAGATACACCATCAGGGCCAGGTGCCTTTTTGACCTTAAGTCCCATCAGGATGCGTATCACCTCTGCCTCGGAGATCACTACTTGGGTGTTGCACAATGAATGATCTTTATATGAACAGACTGAGGAGCTTAGAGATGAATAGCCACTGTGTGTAGAGCTTGCCTCAAATCTGCAGTAGAATTCATTTAACTCTGCTGCCAGACTTCTGCTGGGGTTCACTATAGTGGGGTGGCTTTTATAATTGGTGACCTCTCTTAATCCTCTCCATGCAGATCTAGTATCTTTTGATGAGAACCTTTCCTCCAGAATCTTTGCATACTCGTGTTTGGCTAACTTGATCTCTTTAGATAGCGAGTTCCTAAGTTTCTTAAATTCAGTAATATCGCCTGCTTTATAAGCCTCCTCTTTTCTCTTACGGATCAACCTGACTTTATTTGTAAACCATGGCTTGTTGTTTCCCCGAAAGTGGACAGATTTGGATGGAATAAACGTGTCTTCACAAAAACGGATATATGAGGACACTGCATCAACCCATTCATCCAGACCCGAGCATGTTTCCTGGAATACCTCCCAGTCCGTGCATTCAAAGCATGCTTGTAGTTGCAATTTTGCCTCCTCAGACCATGTCTTCTTTGTATAAACTGTAGGTTTGGATGTTTTCAACTTTTGCCTGTAGGCTGGAATTAAATGAATTAGACAATGATCTGAAAAGCCCACTGCTGCTCTCCTCACTGCCCTGTAGGCCCCTTTTATGACTGTATAGCAGTGATCAAGCGTATTGTTCTCTCTCGTGAAGCAGTTTATATGTTGAGTAAATTTGGGGAGATCCAGGTTGAGTTTTCCTTTGTTAAAGTCCCCCATTACGATCACAAATGCTTCTGGAGATCCTTTCTCCCATTCTGATAGTTCGCAAGCTAATTCCCCAATAGCAGCTTTAACAGATGCTTGAGGGGGAATATATACTGCAACCAGAACCATAGATGAAAACTCTACATGTGATACTCATCCATACTCTACATGTGATACTTACCTCCGACTGGCTCCCCCGCTGGCTATCGCTGATCGCGCGAGATCGTCCACGTCCATTTCTCGCTGCCTACTTCCTGCTGGCGCCAACGAGCGAGCTATGGACGCGGGTGGAAGACGGAGGTCATCGCTTTGTCTGAAAGGCAAGTACGACCCCGAGCATCGCTACATTGCTGGTGAGATCTGCATGTGTGGCAGCTCACTAGCGACCATTTAGCGATGCACCAGCGATCCTGACCGGGTCGTATCGTGGTCGGGATCGCTGGTGCATCGCTAAATGTAAAGGGGCCTTTAGAATCTCTCCGCAGGACAACTATTAGTTGTTACACTACAAAAATTTGG